>NW_015505570.1:680318-698724 GCF_001515645.1 Sinocyclocheilus grahami
CTCCGCCACCACCCAATCACAACGATCCCTCTCACCTGAGTTCTGAGCACCTGCACCTGTCACCAATCAAGCACCTCATTACCAGCCTGCATAAAAGCACACACCTCAGACACCCTCACTGTCCGGTCTCGTATACACGTAGAGGACTCAATGACTTTGCTACTGCTTCCATTTGAATACTTCCTGCATTACTTTCCTCCTAGTGTCTCCTTGTCTCCAAGTGTCTCCTGTTCCTCCTAGTTCACGGATCGCTGAGGTGTGTGCTCCTCCTGCCTGCATTCCAGCTCCGTTAAAGCCAAAGACCCTGATTACCCCGGCTCATCATATCCTTCGAACGATTCCCTCACCATCACATCCTCTGAACCCTACCCCAGTACTCTCTGCGACCGAATAAACCTGTTTTGATATATACTAACCTGTTGCGTCAGACCTCTTCTGTTACAAACAAGCTCTCATACTAGGTTGTATGAGAAAAACACATTATTTTTCACATACTTTACATTATTACAACACCTCTCTCGCCAGTCTGGCATGAACAGCTCAAATAGTTCCTGTATCAAATGAAGGCCCGCCTTCTGAAATACGAAATGTGCTGTGATTGGTTAGCTGGGCCAGTGTGTGTTGTGATTGGCACCACTCGGCGGCTGGTCGGGAAATGTCATGCCCCTTACAACAGCCACCCGCCTGTGAGCTTCAGTGGAAATTTTGCGTCAAAATCAAATCAATTTGAGCATGATTTAAACCCGGATGATTGTAACCACTCTAAGTTTGTCTGCCTTGGGAAAACTAGCGTGTCTCCGACATAGTGATGACACTCGTTGATTTCTCTAATGCAGCTCAACCAGGTCTCGTCCCATTTGTCGGTATTTGTGATATCACAAATCCTGGAAAATATGCGTTGTAGTCCAAACAAGTTATTCGTTGTAGTTTTTGAAAAGTGATTTCTGTTAAATAAAATATCTCCTTTTGCAGTGGGCTTTGAGCTTTGTAACTTTGCAGATATTTTTTATGCTCAAACAGCAACATTACAGACTAATTAAAGTTGAAAAAGGGAAAAGCATAATAGGACCCCTTTAAATGTAATTACATTTATTCACCGAATATAGTATGGAAACTTAATGTTAACCAGTTAACAGGTTTTTACTGTAACATTTTTACAGTCTTTTACTGTTAAAATCACAATCATTTTTTTACAATGTATAGCATTCCCTTTGCATAATTACATGTTTATAAGCTGTGGGTTTTATCTATTTTATTTTATTATTATACTTTTTATTCGCCCTTTAAATATGTTTAGACATCTACTTATTTTTTCATAATAATTAGTAGTTGCATTTTGTTTTACACAAGAACATTTAGGTCCGTTTGAAATCGCTGAATAAATTTGGCCCTTTTATGTCAGTATTTAAAAAGATGCTCTCATCTGACTCTGACTTGGCGCTGCAGTTATTACTCCATTAAACTGCAGCTTTCATACACGCTGACCAGCATATTAGGGCTTGTCGCGAGAAGGCACCCGTACTTTAAATAATGCACTTATCAAATTTTGGGTATCCATTTTTACAAATATGGAGATGTGTAATCTCATTTGCTTGGGCACAGACACAGGCTCATTTGGAGTGGAATGGAGCACCAGTCCATATTTTCACTTCCTGGACCCCCGTCTGTCTGTCCATTTTCCATAACGTCTGCAAAATCTGAATTTATGTTGCGACTGGGAGACATGGTTTGATGTTTATAGTCCTCAAAGAAGCAATGGCTGTCTCTCCAGATTCAAGTAAAGAGACTGAAATGGACTCTATCAGATTTCTGAACACAGACGTCCACAATAAATCGAAGCTTGATTGGTTAGAATTAGGTTAGCTCACTTGAATACTATCTGCTTAACCCACAGATGGGTTCCCTGAGAACAGCCAGGCATTGAGTTTGAGTCAAGCACTTACCGCCAGCGCGAAGACGGCGCTAGAGAGAAGTGTCTGCCAAGTATTTTCGCGTTTAAGAAAAGGTTTAAAGGAATAACCATGATGCAATGCGTGAAACGCTCAGAATACAGACTATGTGATTTCTGACAGTGGAATTACACATACAGATTAACCACACTGAGTGTGAACAACCAAGATGAGATGTTGCTAAAGCGACAAAGAGCAGAGACACTTGAAACGTCACGGCATAAAAAGCGCTAAACAACAGAGTCTTCGGTATCTGTCCAGACCACACATGAATTGTTCAGAGAACAGGCTTTGAGTGTTTGCAGTTTGCTCGTTCATGTCTTTCCGATGATGTTTGATGTGTCCTGTGACAATGCTCAGTGTGGACCTTCTCTCCAGGCACTCTGTATATAAGAAGTGTCTAATTATGTGCAGTAATGACTCTCAATTTCCGACCTACCAGCATGACCTGTGTTTAGCCAACAGACTTAAGTAGTTAGAAAATCAAGACATGGGTACACAGTGAAATTAAAGTTCTCCTTCACTCTGACCCTGCCTGACAAGACCTATGTTTTTCCAGAGGAGTCGTAATTACAGAACCAATTAGGGGGTCACCTTGAGTTTATAAACTCGGCTGTGGCCTGAAAAACGTCCTGCTGAAAGAGGGAAAAGAGAAACAGAGAGAAAGTGATTCATGTGGTAATCTGAATTCAGGCCTGTCTGAGCCTGTTGACTTCTTCCAAACGCCCCTCAAAGTGTTTCCAGTCTCAGAGGATGAGGTCCTGTTTTCTTCTCTGCATTTGTCTTGTTGGTCATCCAAGTTTTTTATTGTGCTTTATTAGCCAAAAATGTCCATTATAGAGTGCTGCACCCTGGTTTCCTCAACAACAATACAATAGGATCTTTCCATTTTGGATTATTGCAGAAAATAAGCTCGGTGGCCAAGAAAAGTGTATTAATGCAGGTGCATGTTTTAATCATCATGATCGTCTTTACAAATGAACACAACTTTTATAAATTTTGAAGCCTAAATACAATTACCAGAAGAAAGAGCTAAAAGTAGGTTACAAACAAAGTATACCACGGTAGCAGGACTTCAACGTTACCACCATTAAGCTTCTATCAACACTTTCAGTTGAGTTAACCTCCTGAGACCCTGTGACCTCATATGAGGACATTATATTTTGGTGTATTTCTCTGAGACTATACATGCCACATGTGCTGTACAGAGCACATTCAGGGCTTTTCAGAGATACTAAATGTTTGGATGTTTCACTATGACCACTCCCTCTCCTTGGTCTTCAAATATGTCTGATATTAATTTAGTGACACTCTTATGGAAATATGATAATATTTTGTAATTATCATTTAAGTCTGTCTAATTTTTAAACTGTCTGTCATAAATCAACATCTCAGGAAAATGTTATGGGGTTTCAAATCAAAATATGACTTTTTGTTATGAAACAGGATGTTGCTCATATGAGGACACTGGGACTAAAAGCGTGTTTATTAGCATTTTGGGAGACATAACAAATTAATAGGGAACGAAATTATGTTTCAATATTCTATGAAATATTATATATTATTATGAAAATCTTGTCAAATATTACTCACATTATTACACTTCTTTTTTCATCACGTTACCCCAAAAATATATTAATATGCAAATTAGATTTAGTTTATAGATACATTGTATATAATGAGAAAACCCATTTATGGCCATTACACACATTTTGCAGAAAGAAAAATGGTATATCAAATCATTCTGTTATAACATAGTTGAGAATCATCTTTATGCAAAGTTTGGTAAGATTTTTGGTAAAAAATCCTCAAAACTAAAAATGTATTGGTGATTTAAAAAATCTATTGTTTTTGCCTATGCATGTTCATTCATGTCTTTTTATTGTAATTTTTTTAATTGAGTCCCGATGTCCTCTACCGAGGACATAGCATAACTTATGTTTTTTTTTACATTTACATTTATTTATTTATTTGTTTATTTTAACTTTTTTTTAATGCTCTAAGCAATGTAAAGACATGAAAAAAAAACTATTTTTTTCCCCTAAAAATCTTTTCTCGGGTCTTAAGAGGTTAGAATAGAACAGTGAGGCTGTAAAAGCCGGAAAAGGCATGATGATGTTTAATGTCCCCAGCAGCCTCTTATAGCCACTTGTTAGCAACAGCATTTTTTCAAGACAATTAAAAGCTTAAAAAATCACAAAATAGGTAGTACTGATTTATTTTATATCATAGAATAATATGTGAAAATATATTGAGCTTGTGTTAACCACAGACCTTACATCAGGCATTTAACCAAAAACCCATTCAAATAGAAATACAAAAACCTGTACCAAAAGTATATATCATCCCTCTCATATCACTTTATTTTTCCTCACATAAAGTCACAGCTTACATGTGCATATATAATATATAAAATTACATGTAAATAATTAATTTCAGGACTATTGAAGACTCTCTCCACCTTATGTTGTAATTCTGCCATTTTTTATTTATTTATTTATTTCATTTTATTTATTTAATTAATTATTTTGATATAATTAGAAGGTAATATTGTGGTACTTTGATATATTATGTAGTTATAAAGCATATTCATGTACCAAAGTATTCACATTATAATCGAAGGTACATGTCCAAAATACCATGGTAATAAATTCAGACCTAAAATGAATGTTGAGTCTTTGCACATAACATGCTGTGACAGCTATTCACACATATGTTTGAGAAATGATGAGTATGTGTATAGCATGCGTGTGTGTTTGAGGTCAGAGGGAGTGTGTATAGCAGTGCTGACACTAGTGTGAAGCTGGCCCAGTTGGGTGAGAGGCGCTGTGATCTTCACACACCAATGCGTCTGAGATCCATGACCTATATAGCATGTTACATGCTCTGCTTGTCTCCTGTGTTCCTCTAATAGAGCAGGGCAGTGCATTACAGGTATAACACACACAAGGGACCCATATACTCGGATCAGAGCCATCCCTCATGATATCAGACCTGCTGAGACACTTAAGATCTGATTTAATCACAACATCTGATTTTTTTCATCTTGTATTTTTTTCCCCTTTTTTTGCATTTGTATGTTTGTATGCTCTGCTTATGTTCTGAATGGAACACTAGCACACTTTACTGCATAGTAATAAGTGATACGGGCCACTAGTTTCTTTGTTTTTCTTTTCCCTCATTTAAGGATTAGGCTGAAGCAGGTTATTGTAGGCTGGTGTGTGTTAGTGTTGTGTCAGGGTCAGAGGCTGCGTGAGTCATGCAGAAACCTGACACGCTGCATTCCTGTGTCTCTCAGTCTGAGCTCATCACCTCACAAGCACAGCTGTAAATTACAGACCATTACTGTCAGCTCTCTGGGTTTGCATTCATCTCAGTGAGTGCTGAACTGTGGCCGCAGGTAGGGCAGGTAATTGCGTTAGGGTAAGGATTCGTGCAAACATGCATTTGCACTCAGATACACCCTTGATCTGAACACACACACACACATGCAGCTACATGAACGTGCAGTCATAGTGTCTCTTTTGATTTCTTTGCATTAGCGTTAGCCAGTAAAATTTCATGATTTACAGAATCACATTTTGATACCCATTAGGCTGCAAAGCAGTCTAAATATACAGTATATATCCGTACCTACTGTATATATATAAATATATATCATTAAAAAAAAAAATATGAAAAAAAATGAATGCTGGTTTCTGCATTCATTTACAGACATGGCCAAAAATAATGGCACCCTTGTCCTTTTTATTTATTTTTTTCCTTTTTTAATAATCCATGATCTCTTTCAAAAAACTAATGAAATTAAACATATTTTGGAATCCACCTATGTTTGTCTTTTAGAGTGCAGAAACTTATGCCCGACTCATTCACATGCACTCTCTGTAGAGCATTTGCACAAGTTTTCATGTGTGAGTTTCATTAACAGTCACTCAGGTACCAAATTGTGTTAGTACTTATTATTGGAATACTGTTTAAATTCTTGAGTCGTCTCTAACAAGATGTGTATATGTGGGGGGTATATGTGTCTCAATAGGTGGCGGTGCATGTCTACATCTGGACGGAGGAGGAGCCTGTGGTAAGATTGGCACCACCTTTGGACATGCCCATTACAGGATGTGAGACCAGCATCCATTTATCCATCTACATACAGCACTTGAGCGGCCTGTGCCAACATTACAGACACTTCCTGAAACAACCTGATGGAACCATTATAGAGGTGGGCATTTTCTATGCAGTATCCTAAATTAAAAAGTGACTAACTCAGAATACTTTATATAAAATATATAGACCATCAATCATCTTAGATTAAAAAAAAAAGTTTAATTACAATACATTCTGATATTGCCTTACCTGTGAAGAATACATACATGCTGCCTTATGGTTTAGCCAAAATTATCTTTAAAGGCAACATGTTGCTGTTTACCTTGTGAAACAGCATGCCTAATGATGCCTAAAACTGCTGCCTAGGTAGGCAGCTCACAGGGTTTTGAAACAGAGCTAAAGAGTGTAAAGGAGAAAGTATTGTCACCTTCACCTCAGGCAGTCAGTGCATTTCACTCATGACTGTATCCCTCACACCTGGACTAGGTGCTAATTCTTTCTTCCTTTGGTTAATCTAGGAATCTATAACGGGATATATTCGCTAACCTCCACCCATGGCTTCACACGTTATTAAACGCAGTAGAACAGCAGGGCGCAGACTGGCGTCCAGATTGCTGTCTAATTAAATGTACCACTGATTCTGCTTGGTAACAACTGCAAGCACATGAATTAACTCCCATCCCCCCCGAGAAAAACCTGGATCATCCTAACAAAATTAATATATTAGAACTTCTTTGTCAAAAACAGCAGATTTATGCTGCGTGCACGTTGACGGCTCGCTCGCAGGCAGTGCGGTCGGTTAATGGCGTCCTGAGCTGTTTTGTGACTGATGAGAGTATCACAGAATGTGCCGCATATTTATCAGTCTGAGGGGCGGCCCTGAAGAGTCACAAACACAAATACATCAGTGATGATAATAAACAACAAATGACTTGAGAAGCTGTCAAGAATTTCTAAACTTTGTCCATGTTTGGAAGACAAAAGTCTGTATACCAGCCATTCAAATTAGGTAAATCACACAAACTCATACATACAGTATACTGTAGATACAGGTTTCATATACGCCAGTACTTTAAAATTCACTTTTGCAGAGATTCTGTGATTTAGACCTACCATAAGTTAGCAACTGGCCCAAAAATCAGCAAAATTAGTCAGAATTATTTTTCGTCTTAGATTTTGTTTTTGAAAGGCATTCAGTGTAATATATGAAGTGTATACACACAAAAGCAGTTCATTCATCACATTTATTTATTTAATAAAATTATAGTCATTTATAAACACATTAGTAGTAGTAGTTGATTTCATGTGGACTTCAGCACTGAGTGACTATTATTTTAGGAGGGGGTTGTGTGTAGTGTTCGTGGCTGGCTCAGCAGAGGGAAGTGTCAGGCCATATCTGGATGGGTGTGGATCTGGTGTGATGGGTGTGGCGGTGGGCAGGCTGACACACGAAAGACGCTGATAGCATCAGTGCCGCCCACCCCAGGGCACAGGCAACAGCCATGCCAGCACCCAGACAACACAGCAAACCTACAACACCACCCTAACTAATTCTGAATGTGCAGTGGGTATAGAAAAGAATCACCCCCCTTTAAAACAATCACATTTTGTTGCTTTACAGCCTGAAATGAAGACGGACACAATTTTTGTTTTATCCAGCTGTATTTACTCAGTGCAACTTATAACATCCAAGTGACAGATATAACACCACCAACAATAACAACAACAAAAAAAACAGAATCACTGAGTTGGACAAAGGATCACCCCCTTGTGTTAGTATTTTGCTGAACCACCTTTTGCTTCAATTACAGCCTTTAGTCTGTTGTATTCACCTTTTTCTCCTTCAACCTCTGTGTGGTCAGCTTTGGGTCATTGTCATGTTGGAAGGTAATCCTTCTTCCCATTGACAACTTTCTGGCAGAGGGCAGCAGGATTTCCTCAAGTATTTGAAAGTATTTTTCCCCATCAATTTTTCCTTCTATCCTGACAAGTGATCCAGTCCCTGCTGCAGAGAAACACCCCCATAACAGGATATCACCACCTTCATGCTTTACTGTAGGAATGGTGTTATTTGGAAGGTGAGCTGTATTGGATTTCTGCCAGACAGATCATTTGGTGTTGAGGCCAAATAATTCAATTTTAGTCTAATTTGCCTCAGAATCTTCAAGATATGTTTTGGCAAAGCTCAGTCGTGACTGCATGTGACTTTTCTTGAGGAGTGGCTTTTTTTCTTGCAATCCTCCCATACAAGCCACATTTGTGGATAATTTGTGATAATGTTTTGACATGCACACAATGACCACTCTTTCTCATAAATTCCTGCGACTGCTTCAGAGTTGCTGTAGGCCTCTTGGTTGCCTCTCTGACCACTTTCTTCCTGGCTCTTTCATCCAGTTTGGAGCGACGTCCTGATCCAGGGAGGGTCTATGTTGTACCAAATACCTTCCACTCCTTAATAATATTCACTGTGTAATAATAATAATTCACTGTGCTTATAGGCATTGCTAAAGCCTTAGATTTTTATTTTTTTTGTATGCATCTCCTGACTTGTGCCTGTCCACAACTTTATCCCGGAGATTTTTTGACAGTTCCTTGCAACCCGTAGTGGATTGTTATTATTTTCTATACCCACTGTATAAAATGTAACATCTAACAAATAAATACATTTTAATTTAATGTTCCGAAAATCCATATGGAAGTAGCTGAAGGTCCAGAACACAAAATGCACAGAGAAAAACATACACACATGCAGAAGCTCTCACAAAATATATTGGGGCACAGAAAAGCTCAAGCTGTTGGTCACTGGGATATGAAAAGTATATGAGCAGAAATTACTTCGGCATATAATATATTATTGTTTTGGGAAATGTGTACTTTTTACTTAAGTTAATATTTATACTGAAATGATCTGAATATTTGAATATTTATCTGATTTTAAAATGTTTTGCATGTCATCATGGCCTGTCAGGAACACTTAGTATCTAATATTTGTTTGTACATCTTGCATCTAGATGTCAAGCTAAAAGTTACGAGATAAAAGTTCCTTCTGTGAACTTTAATGATCTTTTGAATAGCCAATATAATCAATTTCCTTGACTACAACTAACTGCTATTCACCCCAATTTTAATAATTCGACAAAACACACAAGTCTTTGACAGTGTGTTTTCGATCAGTCTGTAAAGAACTGTGTATACTCAGCTGTCAAACAACTACTGTATTAAAATGATCTGCTGCTGAATTGAAATAGCTTTTTTTTTAGAACACTGGTATGACTGGAGTCATCTTCTTATCATTTATTTAGGAGTAAAATACTTTTACAAATTTGTATTGCACCACCAATTTGATTAGATTTAAAAATATGTCTGTGCACAAACCCATCACTACAGGGGATTTAGGTTTCACTGAAGAAAGCTTTGTCAGCATTCAACTGAAAAGAGTGCAGTTTAATCAGTTGCAATTCTACGGCAACTTTATGATGCTCATGTGATGCTTCTATTAAAGTTATAGAAGCATTAAAAGCAAACATTACTTAAGCAGATGTTTACCTCTCTCTGAGTAACTACAAATTGGAGCAGATAATAGCTTAGATTTGAATGCAGCACCAACAATTTTCATTTTCCAATTGGGCCCACATTCACCTCATATGTGGAAACAAGATGGCGTTGGACATAAACGTGTGTGAATTCATTAGGGTGCGTGCTAAAACGGCAGTAGGTTTATGTGCCTGAGTGCGTCTTTCCTCTCGGGCTAGCGTTTAAGTGTTTGAGGCCTAAGAAAGCAGCGGCCAACTGTGCTGCATCATCTCTTGTTCCCATATGCCGTCTGCAGCATATGTGAAGCCTGCCGCCACTTCTGTAAAACTTCCATTAAAAATGCACAACTACAGCTCCAACAGCTTGAGTATTACCTCCACACAAATTATTAATGCTCGGCAAAACCGCTGATGAGCACCCAGCACGCATTAAACACACTCACTTACGCCAGCCTGTTTTTATCATGTGGCTTTTGAGGTTTCGGAGCATGCAGCGCTGTTTGTGTTTCTATGTGTCCTTTGTTTGTCCTTGAATGCAGCAAACTCTTTAAATAGATGCTGGGTGACAATCAACTGATATTGAAAGGTGCTAACAGTTGACTGCTAATGACTTTAGACTAAAAACAAAGATAATAGTTTTAAGTGACACAGTGATGCTGGTTTTTTTCTACTGCATGTTAAAGAAGTCTTGAATAGTGGAGACAGGGGCTAGTTGTGACTCCAAGAAAATCGATTCCAGAGTAGTTTTATTTTCAAGTAAACTTCTAAATTGACTACAGAAAATCAGTTGAACATTTTCACTTTTTTTTTTTTTCACTCAATGAACATGTTACATTAATAAACAACAAGTCATTTTGTATTTACATTATAGGCTTGCATTATTAGCTCCTCAGCAAACATTCCTCAGTAAAACAATTCATAAAACATAAAAAATGGAAAATGTAATATAAAACATACAACCATACAAAAATGTTAAAATATTATTTTGCCCAACAGAAAGTGTAATTAATGAATTATATAAAATTACAACATTTAAAACCAATGGGAACTTCCCCTGAGTTGCAGTTTTATTTGTTTGATTGTTTTTAAGGGTTGGTTCACTCTAGAATGAAAGTTCTGTCCTAATTTGCACTCATGTCATTCCAAACCCATAAGACTTTCTTTGAAATACAAACAAAAATGTTTTTTTATTTTTTATTTTCCTGTCCCTTCACTAAAGAACTCTTTAAAAAGTTCATAAAATGCTTGTAAAAGAAATCCATATAAATCAAGTGGTTGGTTACACTTTACTTGAAGGGGTGTGCATAAGACTGACATGACACCTTCATAATCATGACACATGTCATGAATATGAAGGGTTTTTATGCATGTTTATGACAACTGTCATTAAGTGTCATTCGCTCAGTTATGTAATTTTTAATGCAAAGATGACATTGTTTGAGATGTCTTTGTTATGGGCTATGGTTAGGGGTAAGGGTAGGGGTAGGGTTAGGTCAAATAATGTCATATTTGCATTAAAAATGACATAACTAAGCGAATGACACTTAATGACAGTTGTCATAAACATGCATAAAACCTCTTTCATATTCATGACATGTGTCATGTCATGATTATGAAGGTGTCATGTCAGTCTTATGCACACCCCTTCAAGTAAAGTGTTACCAAGTGGTTTAATTCATGTCTTCTGACAAGATACAGTCGCTTTATATGATGAACAGATTTGATTGAGGCTTTTATTCATACTGTATATAAACATTGATCAAAAACATATATAGCGTTCAAATCCAATATGGTTTGCAGAAGCTCAAGTGTGCATGCCTGAAGTGCAAGAACCGATGAGGTTTGTTCTCACGCATCAAGCAGGTATGGTTGAGCTTCCATTTACCATAATTCATGCCTGATTTAAATCTGTTCATCATAGAAAACAGCTGTGTTTCTTCAGAAGATTTGGATTTTAAACTGCCTGAACTGAAAGTAATTTGGGTTTGGAACAACTTGGGTGTGAGTAAACTATCCCTTTAAATACCCTTGCCCTGAAGTTTATCTTTACATTTATAAAGTTATACAGACTCTTGAGTAATGTATGCTAGTGCAGTTTTATTTTTCACTTGATGATATTGGAGTTTTAGTTTAGAGGTTGCATTTATCAGAAAGTCCTGATTTATGGTTACTGACTATGAATAATTACTACTACAACCATTTATGTAACTGAATTTGTTGATTCACAAGTTGAAATATGCATGCATGACATCTAGTCACAGTCACCCCTTTATCATTAGTTCGGTTTGTTATTGAACCAAGCCTTTTTTAAAGACCTCATTTCTAAGTGATAATTTGCTCCCAGTCAGTGTGGGCAATGAAGTAAAAATCTTGACATTTTAAGTATCATATCTTCATTTGGATAATAGTGTATCAGATCCTCTATTAAATTATTTTTGTTCAGCTCACATTTATGAGTCAGAGCTCAGGACAGCTGACTGAAGCCACATTGACCCAGATTAGCATCTGGATATGAAATATTTAACCTTTAAAATAATCCTGCAGCTAGAATCATTGACAAACGACCTCGGTTCCTCTTCTCGTGTCTGCTTGTAATCACTGTTCTGTATATTTGATTGCCTATGTCTCATATGCCATGAGGTCAAATAAAAAAAAAATAAAAAAATATATACTAGTTATAATTAACTTTTTTTCTAGTTTAACTGGGTTAGATAATTCAAATCAGTGGCTTGCATTTTAATGTTATTTGGCCTATTTTCCATAGCAACCTTAATGATGAGAATTTTACAGTTATCTTCCACTGTGTCCTAACCAGGTGTGAAGTGATAATTGTTCTTTCATGTTAATCTTGAGTTTTTGTTCTGACCAGCCGCGATAAGCAACAGGGCATTTTGCATTTCTACACTTCACTGTGAAATTAATGGGTCAAAATTCCACATCACTGTATTTGCAAAATGTTCTTACTGGCTGTGATTGAACATTTTCCTTTTCAGTGGGAGCAAACTAATTATATTTTATGATTTTGCCGTTTTTCCCCACAAACATAAATACATTGATTAATAGGTGAATGCAATCATTAAATTAATAATTTATTTTAAATTTTTTGTTATGCTACATACTGCTATTTGTGCAGTATAATAATTCATACATTCAAGTTACAAGTGGTTATGCCCACTCTTATGTTAAAATTAACATGGATACACATTAATTGTGGAAAAATTATTTCAATAGTTTTGAATAACATCTTACATTTTGAAATTAATGAATTTGTTTAAACATTTGTATGGTGTATTATTTACAGGTGATGCATGATTCTGACTGGAAAGAGTTTCAGACGTCAGAGTTGCATGAGGAACATGAGAGGATGAAGAGTGTGATGCATCTCAGAGAGAGAAAGAGGAGAAAACCTGCCTGGCGTGAGTATCAACACCAACTGTGCCGCAAATGGATGTAGATTAAAAGGAACTGTTATATGATCACGATGCTACAGGTTGTTATTTGTTTGTAAAATTGCCATTGTTTTTGCAAATGTGTTACAGGATCATAGAGGGTTGAGCCTCTCGGAGGCTGTCAGTCAGTCAGTCATATAATGGAAGTGAATGGGAATCACAGCTTTGAGAGTCAAAAAAACATACACAAACAAAACCAAATTAAACCCTGCGGCTCGTGATGTTACACTGATGTGTAAAGACACAAAATGTTCGGTCTGTGCAAGAAACTGAACAGTATTTATATAGTTTTTTACCTCTCCACCTATCTCTCAAATGGACCATTGACATTCTATCCACAATCTCAATTAGGAGTGTCAATGATTCATTTGAGAGATAGGTGGCGGTAATGCACTTATAAGTCTGCAATCTGCCGTAAAGCAAGAAGAAGAAGACGACGCATCATGCGCCGGCTGTCAAGAACGCGTTCAGGATAGTTCGGACGTTGCGGTGAATCAGAAGTAAAAAACGATATAAATACTGTTCAGTTTCTTGCACAGACTGATCGTTTCGTGTCTTTACACATCAATGTATCGTCACGAGACGCAGGGTTTAATTTGGTTTTGTTTGTGTATGTTTTTTGACTCTCAAAGCCGTGATTCCCATTCACTTCCATTATATGACTGACAGACTGCAACGGTTTGAGTTAAAGATCTTCGTTTGTGTTCTAATGAAGAAATAAAGTCACCTACATCTTGGATGTCCTGGGGGTAAGCAGATAAACATCAAATTTTCATTTTTGGGTGAACTATCCCTTTAAGTGTCCAAATGGTTTTGATAAAACTGTATACCTAATGAATATATACCTACATAAATAGCAAAAACATGGTAGCAGAACTCATAAAGGACTCCAGTCAAGCTTGCACTACCATGGATTTGAATGAAGATTTCAATGTAGCTTTAATTACAGTAATCAAAAGAAGCAAAAATCATATTATGGCTTTCATTTTGTTGTCAGATCTCCTTGGACAGAAGTAGAAATCCAAAGGAAAAAATAAGAAAAGTACAATACATAAAAGTACACTACATAAATGCAAGACTGTTCATCACCCGGGAAACAATGTAAAGTAACAGTTCTATGAAGACATGAATGCGGGCCTTTTGGTCTTCACTGATGATGATTCTAAAAGTCACTTATCAAGACACAGTGATAAAATATCAATATTGGGGCCACATTAAGCAGGATAATATTCTGTCTGCCTTGATTTGTATTGAGTATGTGTCTGCTGCCTGGTGCTTGATGTAATGAACTTGCCCACAAATCAGGCCTTAATGGGGCCCTACTTATATATACTGCTTAATTAAAGGTTGTGGGCTTATTAACATGTGTCAGTGGTGGCGGCCAGGCGAGATTGAATCTGTTCGTACTGAGCCAGGTTGTAAAGGTTTTATAGATAACCTATCATTATTAAACCCCATTGCTTAATATCAGATCTTAATAACCTGTCATTTTCATTGATGATGATTTTCTTTATGGGCGGCCATTATGGCCCAAAGTTGCGGCTGTTTGGGGAAAAGCTGTTTGGGACTCTCGGCACCTCAGCGCTTATGACTCTCGTGTGCTCATTGAACTTTCTGTCTTTTATGCGACGAGAGAGCATCAGTGAGTAGTGACCAGAGGGCTTTTAGCTCAGAACAGCCCAGCTGAGATGAGCCTTCATCTGTTTCTCTCTGTGTACAGTTCAAGAGAGCTTCTTCCCCGACCAGCAACAGAAACACACATTCAGCCAGTCAAACGTATTCATATCCATCACAAATTATTGTATTTTATTAGAACTGATAGTAGTTGGCATATGAACAATATACTGAACTACATACTGTATATACACAATAAAAATACTACATAGAAATATTTTTAATTTCAGAAATGTCATACCACAAGACTATTTCATAAAATACATTTATAGATTATAGGTTAATCAAAAATCAGATTGTCCTGAAGGAAAATATATACATTTAGTCAAGGGCTTTTAGTTATTTGCTATTCAAGTGGTCATTATTTATTTTTTATAACTACAACTTAATAATTAATCATACTTATTATGTTAAATTAATAACCCTAATAAAAACAAAAACATAAAGAATGAATTGCATGCTACATTAAGCGGCACAATTATACACAACTGTGTATAATATTTGCCAGATCAGTATAATAGAATGATTTCTGAAAGATCATGTGACACTGAAGACTGGGATAATGGCTAATAATCTGGCATCACAGGAATAAATAAAATGTAGGTGGATGGATGGATGAATGACAATCTTAGTATTTCACAGTGTTATGTGTGACTGCATTTTGATCAAAGAAATTCAGCCTTCATGAATACATAAGAATCTTACATTAAAAAAAATCTTACTGACCACTTCTATGATGAAGAAACAAACAAAGAAAAAGTTTAGTAGGTTGTGTTTTATTCTGTTGAGCACATTAACTGTTCAGCTGTTCACTGAAAGTGAGGTTCCCTCCATATGATAGAAAATATACCAGCACTTCAAATATTTGATTGCTAATGACAAATACTATTTCACATTGGTTTAAAATTCAAATCCCTAGCAGCAGTTATTTCTGTGACAGATGCCAGCGGGTTCTCTCTGCTGTGTATTTTCTGATTTCAGTGAAAAGAAAAGTCGAACCATGATATGGGAACTGCAACTTTTTGAAGTATCTACACCGTCCTGCTGCTAGTTAGAGAGAAACATAAAAAGAAAACACTTTGTGTAATTCTACATTTAAGTAACCCTGCTGGTATTGAAAATAGAGAGACTGTGATGTGTTCAGTGTGTATGATAGAGACCATTCTGCTGATTTTCTTTGATTTTAGACTTTACGAACTCTTTGCACATTCTCTTCAAGATATGTCGTCTGAAGAGCATTAAACCAAGTGTAATACGATTTATAGAAGTGTGTAGACAAGCCTTCTTAAGAGATGCTTTTCTCATGTAAAGAAAATATCACATTGTTTGTCCGGTATGGTGGCTGTGTTGTGCTCTCAGTGAGGTCTGCTGCACAATCAGGAAATGCTAAACTCTTGTGTCACATCACACTCTGAGCATCTGGATGTATCATGTGGATTTTGCTCATTTATTTCCTGTTTTATTTATTTATTTCTGGAGTGGCAGAGCCAGATGTCCTATTCACTGAGAAGGAAAAAAAAAATTTGCAAGGAGAAAAAAAAAAAAAAATGAATATGCAAATCTTGTCACAACTCTTATTCATTAAGCTGAGGTCAATGCTTAATGTAGGCCACTGTTTCAACTACTTTGCTGCCATTGAAACCAAATTGCAGTGTCGAATGGTGAAGGCAGAGACCCACAACACACACATACACACACACACACACACACACACACACACACACACACACACACACACACACACACGCACACACACACAGCTCAAGTAAGAGCAAATGCACCAGTGCATCAGAATAAACCTGATGGAGGTGCATCCATCCCTTGCAGGCTTTTCACAAAAAAAAAATCAGCTCAATGTTTGTCCTACTGCTGTTTTACTTGTCCCTTCAAAATGCTATCTCTCTGGCAGCAACGTGTCTTTGTGGCACTGATCATTAGGTAAAACCGTCTTCTCTTCAAATAATCCTGTGCATGAATGCTAAAAATGTAATGAACTTCACGCTCCATTGTATCTGACATTGCTTAATTAATGGGTGCATTTAAAGTACATAGGCTCTGGTAATTGATTTATATGCATGATTTGCACATACAGCTGTTGGTTCCTGTAGGAAAGTCATCACTCAAAGTGTGCTCGATTTACTGATGGACTAGAGGTGCTGCTAGCGCATCCTCTGCAGCGCACATTTATAATCATACTTTCATTAATGCTAATACCGGCAATAAAAACAAAAGACACTACAGAGACATATCTATCTTTCAAAAGAATGCACAGGATCTGTCTAAAATAAAGGATCCAAGGGCCTCTGCTTCCACAAACACATTGGAGAAAATAACAGTACAGTACTAAATGTACAGTATATATATATATATATATATATATATATATATATAGTATATAGACAGTATCTCTTTTGCCTTCCTGTGAGTTGTGTTCTCACTGAGGTTCTTTACATTTATATTTATGTGTTTGGCAGACACTTTTATCCAAAGCTACTAGCACTGCGTTCAAGGTGTACACTTTGTCAGTTCATGCATACCTTGGGATTCAAACCCATGACCTTGGTGTTGCTAGCTGGTGGCTCTACCTGTAGCATGTATGAATGTGTGGTAGTGGCACCAAAATAGTCATGTGAGTGCATCAATAGGTCTGTGATTGTCTGAAAAACTCCAGTCAATGCAATAAAGTGTGTGTAACGGGGCTGACGAGACGTGAGGCATGCGGATCCATGTGCAAGATTTATTTAACAAGAGAAGTGGTAAAACACAGGCAGGGTCGATCAATGGCAAACAGGTATATGGCGGGCAAAACACAAGAATAGTCCTAGGGCTAGCGTAGGTCACTGATCGGTAGACAGAATCACAGGGGCGAGACGAGAGGGAAAAATCCAGGAAAACAGGCAAAGATCAGAAACCGAGAGAACAGGCAAGGCAAGGCAAAACAAGGAAACACAGAGACTAGGAACGGGGAACAGGCTAAACAATACTCAGCAGAGAATGGCAGTTTGAGTGGGTGTTATATAGTGAGTGAGGTGATAAGAAACAGCTGTCTGCAATGAGTGCAATCAGTGCAGTGTGCAAACCGTGCAATGAATGATGGGATATGTAGTCCGGGGTGCTATGCAACAGTTTGTGTTGTGCAAGAGTCAATGTAATGGAAATGGTGACCTCTGGTGGTGAATGAACGGAAGTCCATGGACAGGATTCGTGACAGAGACCCCCCCCCAAGGAGCGGCTTCCAGACGCTCCATACACTACACGATCCAGGTGGGCGGTGGAGCGGAGGCAGAACAGGGGGAGGGATGGAGGGCCAAGACCAAGGATAGGAGAGACCAGGGACTGAGACAGAGCCGGCGGAGCAGGGAGCCAGGGTGGAGCCGGCAGTACAAGTGGAGCTGAGGACCACTACAGCAGAGCAGACGGGTCCGAAGATCCCCACGGCGGAGCAGAAGACGGCGGAGCAGAGAATCACCAGAGCCAGACAGTAGACCACCACGGCGGAGCAGAGAACCACCAGAGCCAGACAGTAGACCACCAAGGCGGAGCAGAGGACCACCCCGGCCAGACAGTAGACCACCATGGCGGAGCAGGCAGAGCAGAAGAACACCACTGTAATACAGAGAACCACCACGGCGGAGCAGAGAACCACCAGAGCCAGACAGTAGACCACCACGGCGGAGCAGAGGGCCACCACGGCGGA
>NW_015505570.1:698854-699650 GCF_001515645.1 Sinocyclocheilus grahami
ACAGGCAGAGAGTTCATAGACGGCCTCCTTGGCCGGAACAGAACAGGCAGAGAATCCATAGGCGGGCTCCTTGGCCGGAACAGGACAGGCAGAGAATCCATAGGCGGCCTACTTGGTCGGAACAGGACAGGCAGAAACTGCGTTGCTGGGCGCCACCACCACGCAAGGAACTAAGGCAAGTGTCGCCATCTCGGGAGGTTCTGCAGCCTGCGCCGCCACCTCTGAGAGAACTCCATGGACACCATGGCCTCTGGGAGCACAGCAGTGGGCAACGCTGCCTCGGGAGGTTCTGCAGCGTAAGCAGCCACCTCTGGAGATGTTGTAGCCGGTGCTGCTGCCTCTAGCAAGTCGGCGGTGGAGTACGCGGCCCAGATACACCATAAAGCAACCCCCCATATGGAAAGTGCTGCAGACAGGGGAATGAGTTCATGAATAGAAGGGTTAGAGTGAGTGGGTTTGGGGATACCAGCGGTGCGTGCAGACACCAGCGGTGCATCCCTCACACTGAATACCAGACTGAGATACCGAAGGGCTGACCTTGAGAATCTGGGTGTGACAGACAGGACGTGACATGACTCTGGATGATCAGCTGTGATGCGACGTGATTCTGGATGAATAACTGAGGCGTGACGTGACTCTGGACGAACAGCTGAGACATGGCGAGACTCTAGAAGATCAGCTGTGAGATGATCAACTGTGACTTGACTACTTGACTTGAGATCAGCTATGACTTGACTTGACTCATGAAGATGAGCTGTGACTTGACTTGACTCATGAAGATCAGCTGATCAGCTGT
>NW_015505570.1:707723-717194 GCF_001515645.1 Sinocyclocheilus grahami
GGCAAAACACAAGAATAGTCCTAGGGCTAGCGTAGGTCACTGATCGGCAGACAGAATCACAGGGGCGAGACGAGAGGGAAAAATCCAGGAAAACAGGCAAAGATCAGAAACCGAGAGAACAGGCAAGGCAAGGCAAGGCAAGGCAAAACAAGGAAACACAGAGACTAGGAACGGGGAACAGGCTAAACAATACTCAGCAGAGAATGGCAGTTTGAGTTGGTGTTATATAGTGAGTGAGGTGATAAGAAACAGCTGTGTGCAATGAGTGCAATCAGTGCAGTGTGCAAACCGTGCAATGAATGATGGGATATGTAGTCCGGGGTGCTATGCAACAGTTTGTGTTGTGCGATGAGTCAATGTAATGGAAAGGGTGACCTCTGGTGGTGAATGAACGGAAGCTGGTATACCTTTGCCAGCACCATGTTTAATTTTTTATATGAAACATGAAACATGATCAATAATTCATTATTAACAATTGCAAGTTAATCGACATTTCTAATATATTTTTAATACATTTCTAATAAAAAATAATAATACAAATAATTAAATAAATTAAAAATAGCTTCCCAATTTGTTTGTGTTGCCTAAATAAAGCATTGTTCTGTGATGTGATGCTATAATTATTGAAGGACTGGTGTGTGTGTGAGTGTGTTTTCTTCTGAGATTTGGAGGTCGGTGGCCTCTAACCATTATTTGGAGCTTGGGCAGATCCTCAGCGGAGCTCCGATCAATCTTTTACCTGGGGAACGAGTGCTGCGTATTTCTATCACCATTCTATTGATTTTTCCATGTGCAGAGCCCTTATGTGTGTGTGTGAGAGAGAGAGGTGTTTTCATGTGGACACCACAGAGGAAATGCAGCCTGCAGCACACACTCATTTATTTATGCTTGCAGACACCCATCGGCGCAGACGCCTGAAAAATGCACACATCGGCATATTTCGATGATTTTTAGATCTCACATGTACAGGTCCAAAAGACCTAATGTATGAACACATGCTTTTTAATTCAGACACATGCTGAACGCAGTGAGCACTTCTTTACGTTCACTTCACTTCCCACCGATTCACTTGTTCATAGAGGTAATTTTCTGTTACACAGTGCTCTTTAGTGTTTATTACAGTGATCAATATGAGAGTCATGATCCAGTCTGGTGATGTATCATCATGACTTCTATCGGGGCACTTTCTTTTTGTGCATGCCAACTTGATTCATGGCAGTAAAATAGTTGGTTCACCCAGAAAAATAAATTTTTGTAATAATTTACTCTCACATAGTTCCAAACCTGTATGACTTTATTTCTTCCCTGGAAAATACAAGGATAAGTTTATCTGAATGTTCATGCTGCTTTTTTCCCTAGTGACCAGGGGGCCAAGTTCTAAAATGGATCATAAGCACAAGGAAACTCTATACAAATATGGTTAAAGTAGTCCACATGACTTGTAGGCTGTGATCTTTTTTGAAGGAATAAACCCAAATTTAAGTAATCATTTACTGAAAATCCTCCTCTCCTTCCAAACTCTCAAATATAATTCACACATGTGCATCCGGAATGTTTGTGTGTTAAGATGTACTATGCCAAACACCAAAGGTGTCAAATTTGATAGCTTGGTCCGGAAAAGTAGTACAAGGGACCATAGATACAGTGTCTGATAAAGAATGATGATGAAATATTTCATCTGAAATATTTCATCATCTTTTATCCTTCCGGAGCTCCTCCGTGGGACTCAGGTGTCAGCTCTCATCATCATTTACTACACCGGCCTCGCTCCGTTCCCACGGCTCTCGACCCCGCCCACTCGTCACACTGATGTCAGTGGATCTTGTTATACTGAAACTTACATGATGGAAACTTTGAAAACATGGAATATTTTCTGTTTCCATTAAATGATGTATTAAGAGTAATGCAGCAGTTTCTTAACTTTTTGAACGGTTGTTTCAACTGAAAGTTTGTAATGAAATGAAACATAAAGTTGCTCATATTAGTGAAAAAAACTCAACATAAAAAATAAACCTCGGACTACTTACTTTCTTAATACATGCACGTTCCTGGTTGAACTGTGCATGATTCATCAGTGCACACTATTCCATTGGGGAAACATTTCTTACTTTTTTCTTAAAAATGTAATGACTTGCTTTGCCTCTTTTGTTGTTTTGTCATATAGAATTTTTCAGCATCCAGTCAATTCCCCAATGGACAAAAAAAACAGCCCTATATGGCTATTTTATTTCTCCTTGAATATTCTTTTCACTCAGAAATTAGTCATATTATGTAAAATGGGTTGTGAATAGCATTTTGTGTTGTCATTCAACCTCATTTATAACGGTGAAAGGAAAAAATTACATTTACATTATATATTTATCAATTGTATAATTGAGCAAAACAAGCTTTTTGTTGCAGCACAGCTATCGTTGATAATTTTCAGTTGTTACTGTAGATCTTTAGACCTATTTGGTGTAATTCCATCATTTTAGCACTGTAAAAATGTGTTTAGCACACAGCAAGAGATTGTGTGCAAGCAGAAAGACATACAGCACAGCGGAATCCATCAACAGCCAATCATAAGTCTCTCTCTCTCTCTCTCTCTCTCTCTCTCTCTCTCTGTGACTAGTGCTGCAGCTGCGATCAATACTGCATTACATAGAGCTGCCAGTATATACAATACTCATCAAACTGATTATTTTTGATGCTAAACTGGCAGTTTAATTTGCTGTGGAACAAAAAGCCACTGCGGTAACCGCTGTTCAATTAGCCAACCAAGACAGCAGGGTTGCAAATAAGACAAATGGCTATTTATTTGGCTGAAATAATATGTTGCCTTAAACAGACATAAGGAATGAAATGTCATAGTTGCACTCTGCTTAAAAGATTACTTGTTTCATTGAATATTGAAATTTCATGAATATATTTCCAAAGGCTTTGGGAAAAAATGAAAATTAATCATGGAGTTTGTGGCCAGCAATGACACAGTAGGGATTAGTCACTCTGTAATGTGCATTTACTGCGTGTATTGAGATTTTTTAGCAGACACATGCCTTTCATGGCCAATGTACACTATAAAACATAATGTGCTTCATTTGGTAATATCAAAATGAAGGGTTTTTATTAAAGGAAAAAAAATCTAATTTGACTGACTTTTAAGGGTCAGATCTTAAGGTGACAATTACATTGTTTTTGAATACACTTTTTTTACACAAGTCAATTTTACAGTGGAACGCAAAATATGCTGAATATGTGTGAGATTTCGTAAATTTAAAGACTAGCTATCCTTAATGGCCGCCAATAGTTCCAGACTCATCAGATGAATCCAGCCATTCAAATGATTAAAAAGTCATTTTCTTAACTGTCCTCCCAGGACCTTTTTTTTTTGTTCTTCCTTATTTCTTTCTTTTTTTTTCAAGAAAACATTAAATTAATTCAATCAAGCAGGGCTGTCTCCTGCGCGTAGAGTAATTTGTTGCTCTGTTTGCATGCAGTGCAGTTATTTGTCATTGTTTTCCTTTAGCACATTTCCCAAATGCTACGATCAGCCTTTAATACTCTAAATTGCAGCTCTGTTACTTATGGTGATGTGGACAGATGTGGATTTGCAGTATAGTGCAGCATGTGTGTTTGCAGAGCTAAATTAATGACTAAAACAGAGCAGAAGAAAGCATATGCCACGTGCAACACAGTACGATGAACAAAATTAATTGGGTAAACTGCGGCTCTCTCACTCACAAAACCTACTGAATCACGGCTCAAGAAATACAGCCCGGTTCCCATGACATTGGCTTTCGATTACAGTAAAGGCAGAGAAAGACAATATATATAGAGAGAGTTTTGTCTGGATGTTTTCTGATTCACAGTGTGCTGAGAATTATTCTCTTGTTGCAGGCTCACACAACACAATATCTGACAAACATCTAATGAAAAGCCAGTGGAGTATATTTCTCCTGCACTATTACTCTCCCCCAACAAATGAGCTTTCATGCTTTGTAGTCCAGGGTAGCGGGGTTGGCTCCTTATATAATCAATATTCTATTATGATAGTGTGTTAAGCGTGTGGAGGTTTACAACTTCACTGTAATAGTGTCCTTATATCATCTCCTGGCAGTCTGTATTTTTGTGTTTGTGCTGGGACTGAGGTGATAGACCCAGTCTTGACTGTTTGCTAAAGAAGATGCCTTTCCACCAGCAAATGTGACTGGGAATTCTGACTGGAATAATAATACAGGGTGATCTCCTTTGTTTTTATATGTCAAGTGTACAAATTTATTTTCATACATTTATGACGTGACAACACACAACGGCAACATATTGACTGCATCTAAAGTTTAAACCATATCTTTAGAGCTTTAGAGATGTACAAGCCTTCGTGTACTGTAGGTACCACCAGAGGTCACTGAGTTCAGTATTCACATGCTAACTCGTAGCAGGCATTTAATCGGTTAGTGACAGAGAAACGTCTCAGGTTACTTATGTAACCATGGTTCCCTGAGTAGGGAACGAGACACTGCGTCCTCTAGGGGTCGCTATGGGGAACGCCTCATTCCAAGGGGCCCTGGTGGCATAGATGGAAATGGTGCATCCCAAAAACAATATGTTTGAGAAGTCATCAACTCGATCTAAGGTATAATGCTGGAGTGGCTAGCAGTAAATATCTAGCTGAGGGAGCAAACACCCAGCTCTCAATCGAGAGGTGGGCCCGACCTACAGCATGTTCCAATGCTGGGACAGCTAGCAGTAATTTACTTAGCTGAGGGAGCAACACACCCAGCTCTCAATCGAGAGGTGGGCCCGACCTACAGCATGTTCCAATGCTGGAACGGCTAGCAGTAAGTTACCGAGCTGAGGGAGCACAACACCCAGCTCTCAACGAGAGGGGGCTCGACCTACAGCATGGTCGTTAGAAATCAGAAGGGTAAGGGTACTGCAAGCTAGACAAAAAACTCAGCGCATCAGAGAGGCGGAGCAAGGGCCTAGTTCGCCTGATGTTGCTAGTTCTGGGTGCTCTGGGAAAACAGAGAACTCAGCTCTCACGTGAGAGGAGAACTCCGAATTCAGAAAGGAGTAGCGTGCTCATAGGCAACCCTTTGATAAAGAAAACTCGCAGATGGATTATACACACAACCAACAGCGCATTAAATACATACTGTATGTATTTATATATATATATTTAGAAATGGATCGTACTCACCCACCATGTTTCCCGCGCCAGAGCCCCGTTCAAGAAGCGACCCGAAGAAGCCTCTAGTTTGGACCATCAGTAAGGTGGTCACTATGAAGCCATAGAACCAACCAAACATCATAGGTCCAGCATAGGAGACAAAAATGCAAAGTTCCTACCTATCCTTGGTCAGGTGGAGAGATGGTGGTTATAGGGGAATTAGGAAGGGGACGATAAGGGCAGATGTAAAACCACTGAAGGAAATGAGTAGATACCCAAGTATCACTCTGATCCGGATGAAAGCGCTGATGCCTTGTCTGGATCACATCACTTAGGTCTTGCCTACCTCCCTTTGACCCGCGATTCCTCCTACCCCTACCCGCAGGCGGGGGAGGAGCGCGAGCTGTGACACTAGCCTTCTGTGCCTGTCTCTGATCCTCAGACTGAGACGGGCCAGGACCCCTGTGTTGTTCGGGCTCAGACCACCTTCGTGGAATGAAGGATTTGAAGGCCGCTGAGCCTGCCTTCGCCTCCCTGAACTTCTCGACCACTATCTCAACAGAGGTACCAAAAAGTTCGGAAGGCGAAACCGGAGAATCGAGAAGAAAGCCCCTCTCTTTTGTAGCGAATCAGCTCAAAGGGGAAATATGAATAATTAATCATAACTAGTTATAATTAATTATAAATATTTAGATCCGCTGTAATTATTTACTTGACCTCTCAGGGTCAACTGTCTGTCAATTCTAAAAACGTTAATTTCCTGGTTAAGGGAAATAACTTTCTTACTGTACAATACTACACAGAGCATGTAGCATAAATCTGCATGATTAGGGACTGCGGTTATGAGCAAACAATGAACAACCTCAAGTGTGATACAAGTAAGACTTTATTAACTACATAAACACTTAAACTAGTCTAACATACACATATACACACACACACACACACACACATACAGTTGGTATAGGAACAGGATTAAAGCTTAGGAAAGTTGGTTGATGGAAAAGAACCAGTTTGAGTCAGTGGATCTTGATGAATGGAAAGTCAAGGCCCGAGGCCTGGCGCAAACTTAGGGTGTCCTTAGGAGCGTTCTAGCCTTTAAGGTCTCAGAAGATTCACGCCTCTCAAGATGGGTTTGTCCAATGAGAAAGGCTAAAATCCCAACCGGGAGGTTGCAATTACTGGTGGGTTTTACGACCCTTTGTGTGAGGGCATGGTAATTTGCAAATGAAATTCGCTTGGGTGTTGATGCACAAACTAGTAAAGATTCTTAGAACACTAATATGTTGCATAGGTATCACCATGTAATATGCACTCTCGTTTAGATCATCAGAAGACAAATTCATAGATACTAAACATGGTAGGATTTGATATAGGTAAGATTACATGAACGAGTGGTTCTATCATAAGCCTGCATAAAACAGTATACAATATAAAATACAAAATACAAGGACAGTAACAACATACACAATGACCTGAAGGATATGTGTGTTCATTCAAAGAAAGGGTTTACTATGAATTAATTAGAGAAGAGTCCATTTTTACTGTGCATTGTGTCTTTCCTATGGAAAATGTAGTGAAAGGGAGAACTCTCAACATGCCATTAGGTCGTAAAGTGTATCTGGTCTAGCAAAAGGTGTCGTGGTTGCCATGGTGACCAGGGGCATGGTGTCGTTCGCAGACATCCTGGCACCCAGTATGTTTATTGGGTGAGGGGTCTGTGACTATTTGTTAATCTAATGAATAACTGATTTGTTAAATCTAATGAAAAATTATGTGTCTGATTGGTCCAGACGCTACACTTTCTTCCCGATATCTACCAGGTTCACCCACAGATGTCTCTCTGCCACTACTATAGCCGCCATGGATCTGCAGAGGCGGCCTGCTTAATAGCACGGAGAGCGAGATCCGTGGTGCGACGCAACTCAGCTACCTCATCGGGAGAAAGGCCCTCGCCTTTATCCAGATCTTTCAGCAGATCAGCCTGGTATGCTTGAAGCACCGCCATCGTGTGCAGTGAAGCAACAGCCGTCTCACCCATAGAGAGATAGCTAGCCAGCGTCTCTTCTACAGGGGGCATCTTCTCATAGCGTTTTCGCGCATCGCCTCGATGTTGGCATAACTTGTATGCTGGAATCGATGAATGCGTGAGGAAAACGGCCTCTTCCATTCCTTCTCTCTCTCTGTATGGAGATCAGGAAGAAAAGGAAGGCTCACCTGAGCTGGAGGGTTATGGCCAGATAGATAACGATCATCGATGCGACATCACTTTCTTGGCCCGCTTCCACGGCAAGTCAAGCCTCGCCGTGGCGCGATCCGTAACTTCTAAAAGCTCATCATACGCAGGGCAGGAGGATTGGGAAGGCTCAGCCTCAGCTTCTTCGCCCTCCTCAGACATCTCCTGCTCTTCCTGGGCCGAACCCAGCAGAGCACTGGCCTCTGGATCAGACGATGTTAATGAAATAACATCATCCTCTAGCGGCTCACTCTCGTCCACAGCTGACGAGCGTGAGTGGGAAAGACCCTCTTTAAACTCATCGGCCAGATCCACCTGCGATCCCCACAAGCTCATTCTCCTTCGTGCCTCAGCAGCGACGGGTCTTGAACTGCGGGAAGCAGATGGCTGCCCCTCTTTCCTCGAAAAGAGAGACAAACGAGAGCGGAGCTTTTTCACTGGAAAACGTACACAGTGAACGCAGATTGCCCCCTCGAGGACATCACGTGCATGCTCTTCGCCCAAACAAAAAACGCAGAGATCATGTGTGTCCTCAGGTGTCAAATAACGATGACACGGATGCACACATACTCTAAACGGTTTGCTAGTGCTCGCCATAATGATAGGAATAGAGGTTGCTCGTACCACGGAAATGCATGCTTCAAACAAAACAGTCAGTGAAGACGAAGAAAAGGATGATGTATTCTCCCAGCGCCTATTTATACTATAGTCGCACCGGTAGTGACGTCATGGGCTGTCGCCGGCCAACGTGTTGTTGGTGTTTTTGAATGTATGCTTCAGACACGGGTCATGACGAGGCGTTCCCCATAGCGACCCCTAGAGGATGCAGTTCGAAGTTCCCTTGAAAGGGAACCAGAATTTTTTGTCAGAAAAAGATGGCACTAATAAAGGTGAAGTCATTGCAGTCCTTGTATGGCTGAATTTAATTGTCATCAAAGCTTGATTAATATGAAATTTTTCTTTGTCAGTGTTTGGAAATCTCACAGAACACAATCTAAAACATAATAAAATCAAATTAGGCAAACAATGTTTTTTTTTTCTTTTCTATTCTTTTCTTTTTTTTTTCTCCCCCTTGAATGTTTAACTTGATCTTTTTTTGCTGATCTGCAGATCTTAGTTTCAGAGTGTTGCATGCTGGGTGATTTAACATTGCTAGTGAGGCAGAGAGCTCAGAAAAGGTTACAGCTACGCAGAGTCATTAAAGATTCATTTCATTATGCCTCTCCCTTTCTCCGATAATTAACTTCTGTGAGTATTTCACCCACATAAACGTTGTTGGCTCTCTGTCACTGCAGCGTTTGAATGTCATTTCCACAGTTAGGTCGAAATAAATGTTTTATTTATTACATAGAGAGGGTTAACACTAGACACCAATGACTAAAATATAGAAAGATTGCACATTGTTGTAATTATTCAACATTTCTGGCTTATTTCTATTGTGGGATTTGTGTTTGTGTTTCTGTGGCATTATGGCTTAATTCTGCTGGGTTTTAAATTTTCCTTTGCTCGTTTTGTTTTGTTATGCCCCCTTGGGTCATCATAGTCTGGGAATATTTTTGTCGTAAATGTATTTTTATAAAATGACTGATTTGTCAGTAAGTATTAATTTAAGCAGATGCAGCAATGAATGACTGTGAGAGTTGCATGTCGTGCTTGTTAGCTGCGTCTGTAGGTGTACAATCTCATGGTAAACATCCGTCATGATGTAACACAGAGCAACCGGGATCTGTATTCCTCAGTGTTGGCATTTCTCCAACACATTCTATAAATGAGGTAATCGTCCTTGACTATAAAATTTGCATTTTCAAGACTTAATTGCTATCATTACATTTTTTCGTAATTCTATTAATTTAACAGAATGGGGTACTGGGTTTTATGGTTATAATTTGCATTAAAACAATGCACTCCAAAAATAGAGCCATCGCTGATATTGGATTGAGCAGGAGCATTGAAGGGGGGACGGGGACAGACGGGGCTTCCAGGATTGCAGTGAATATGTTGAAGTGTGTTGGCGTACAATGGATGCACAAGTCACACACACACACACACACACACACACACACACACACACACACACACACACACA
>NW_015505570.1:717264-718297 GCF_001515645.1 Sinocyclocheilus grahami
CACACACACACACACACACACACACACAAACAAACAAACAAACAACATGTAATCCGTCTACTTTGTTGAAGTTGGAGCATGCTGTATAAAAGCATCATGAAAATGGGCCAGGCCTCATCACATTGTGTAAACTAAGTCAAGCTTGTGTCTTAATGGAGGCTGTCGTTGTTTCATGCTGCAAATATGTGTGTGATGTCAGTGTCACTTTGTTCCTCTGCTCCTAAATAGAAAGAATGAGAAGGACACGTCCATTCCTTCATCAAAATAACCTTTTTAAGACCTTTTGTACACTTCCGAGCTTTAGATAAAGAAAATGAAAAGGGGGGGGGGGGGGCGGGAGGGGGGGGGGGGGTGGGCATTTGTGAGCCTCCAGGCTCTCAGGTGGGTAAGTGCCTTAGTGCATCCTTTCAGGACAAGAAGCATTCTGCTGTAGCCATCATCTCCACATTGTGTGACAGAGTGGCTTTGGACTGTAAGACAAAAAATATCAGGAAAAATGGAAAAGGCAGTGGTAATTTTCCACCACAATGCAATGTGTAATTCAAAATATTGGTATTTTAATTTTAACATTTTACTAAAAACTGTATTTTTATGTTATTTTATAGGACCAAACCCAAACCAACACCCACACCAAATACCTAACATTTATTAATCTACACCAGGGTTCCTTAATTAGTTTTCGCAGAGGGCCGAATTCTGCCAACAATGCCAAGCCAAGGGCCACTGACATCTATCTATCTATCTATCTATCTATCTATCTATCTATCTATCTATCTATCTATCTTGAATATTAATCTCCATGTCTGCCATGCAAATCAGCTGTTCCTGCTCATTACCAGACTGGATATCTTCTCTCCACTTTTCCTAATTGCAGATTAAATTATTAGATTTGTCAGTATTAATATTTTTCTACTTAGATTTTTTTGGGGGGGATCAAACTGTAACACCGTGTGTCCCAACCAGACACGACGCGATAAAAAGTATATTTTCCATGTAGTTTTTGTCCTAACCACCCGCGACAGCGACACGTGAC
>NW_015505570.1:718431-759349 GCF_001515645.1 Sinocyclocheilus grahami
CCAGGCATCGCGAAAACTAAATCAACGGAGCTTGTCAGCAACAAAAATCAACCATAGACTCTAAACAAACAACGGAATCCTGCTAAGATGGCGGCAGCGTGCAGGTTACGTCGCCGCCCTATGTACCGTGATATTATTTTGCGTTATCTTATAGCCACAGTGAAAGCAACAATAGATATTTTACCTCAAATCTTGAAAATAAATTAAAGCAAACTTGTAGGTTAAAACTGTGAACTCGCTGCAAACCATAACAACGATATCAGTCATTCACTCACTCGCTCAAAACGGTTCAGTTCATTCAAATTTGAATAATCTATTTTCCATGTCCACTTTTCTTTTCAATACACTCGCCATGTTTTGGCTGTCACGTCGTATCTACACTAGACGCGACAAAGCATTGCAAATCATTTGAACTTTGTGTCAGTACGTTATAAATAGAACGAGTCAGCAGTTTAATAATAAGTGTGCTTAATTGTATTGAATGCGCACTTGTAGTGTACTTCAAATCTTATAAGTATACTAAAAAACACTATAGTATATGCAGATAATATGTTAATGGAATAAAAGGCCAATTAAGTGTACTTAAAGATAGTGCACGTTCATGACTGTTTCTTACCACACTTAAGTACATTTAAAAAATTCACTTTTTAAATAATAATAATAATAATAATAATAATAATAATAATACAAAGTTTTACTTTAAAATACATTTTAAATAATTGTTTTAATAATATTTTGTCATGCTTTTAAAGTACCCTGATGTTTATGTGAAGAACACGCTAAATGACATTAGGGTATATTTTAGTTTACCATAAATGCTCATCAGTTCAATTTGCAGTACACTTTAGCCATATTTGTAAATAATAATAATAACAGTAGAAGTAATTATGAAGTTACATATAAATAGTTACTTAAGTCCTAATTAAATGGGTCAAAAACACTCTTAAGTTACATGCTTAAGATCTAAGTAATTATATGTAATGTATATTTATACATACACTACATGTTCATTTAATTGTAAATAACATGCAGTTAAGTGTCTGAAAACATTACATTCAGTTTGCACTTACAGTAGGCATATTCTTTCAAATGTGTGTGTATCTTATGATAATTTTAATATGAAAAGTTTCATATTTATTTTCAATGCACTTTCTAAAATACTTTATATAAACGTTATATAATAAAGTGGATAAACGAATAAATGTAATAATGCTCTTATATGCATTGTTGACCCTATTTCTTTGTATTAAAGCTATTACATACATTCTATAAACAACAAATAAACAGACGTTATGCCATATACTTTCAAACTCCCAAGGCAGTGTAAAGGACATTTGTTTTCCATGTGAGTCCGTATGCAGTGAACCAACATCTTCGTCTGTGTGCATGGACTTCCTTTAGCACAGCTCCTTCTAGTAACCTGACAGTCATGGACACACAGCAGGTTGTCCAGTCAAGAAGTGTTTTAGAGTTGCGTGTGTCCGTGTAGGTAGAGCTGATGTGTATGTGTACGTATTTTAGTACCTTGAGCAGGACTGATGGGCCACACTGTTAGCATGTCAGAGAGCATCAGGTCAGCTTTACACGACCGCCGTGTGTGGAGGTGAATATGCGATCAGAACTCTAAAACACGCTAAGTGAGCTGTCAGCTAGCTGCGGCCGGCCCCGTCCATCATAAAGCTCCCAGCGGAGTTCAGGTTATGACAGACTCAAAACGCTGTCATGTTCAGAGATAAGACACGCAGGTTCACTTGGTAGTGGCCTGATTCACACTGTGTCATTTAACTCAGACTTACACAAGCTTTAAAGGGATAGTTCACCCAAAAATGAAAATTTTATGTTTATCTGCTTACCCCTAGGGCATCCAAGATGTAGGTGACTTTGTTTCTTCAGTAGAACACAAACAAAGATTTTTAACTCAAACCGTTACGGTCTGTCAGTCTTATAATGGAAGTGAATGGGAATCATGGCTTTTAGAGTAAAAAAAACATACACAAACAAAACCAAATTAAACACTCCTAATTGAGATTGTCGATAGAGTGTCAATGGTCCATTTGAGAGCTAGGTGGCGGTAATGCACTTATTAGTCTGCGATCCGCAGTAAAGCAAGAAGAAGAAGAAGACACGTCACGCGCCAGCTGTCGAGGATGCGCTCAGGATGCGCTCAGTACAGTTCAGAGAGTTCAGACATTGCAGTGTATCAGAGGTAAAAAAACAATATAAATACAGTTCAGTTTCTTGCACAGACCGATCGTTTCGTGTCTTTACACATCAATGTATCGTCACGAGCCGCAGGATTTAATTTGGGTTTGTGTGTGTGTTTTTTTTTTACTCTCAAAGCCGTGATTCCCATTCACTTTCATTATAAGACTGACAGACTGCAACGGTTTGAGTTAAACATCTTCGTTTGTGTTCTACTGAAGAAACAGAGTCACCTACATCTTGAATGCCCTGGGGGTAAGCAGATAAACATAACATTCTCATTTTGGGGATAACTATCCCTTTAAGACATGCCCTGTGCTCAGTTCGTAGTTTAACACATTATTTTACCCAGCAGGGCTGGAGCCACTATAGACATTCAGGACAAGTCCCACATAAAATGCAGAAAATCTAATTTCACATTTAGGTCCCCAAAATCTTGAAAATGTATTTACATCCTTGCTATTAAATTATATAGAATATCAATGCAGTAGAGCTAATAAACATGATTTCTGAGCTGCAGTGAGCTTTAATTCTGTCCTGGTAAAAGTCTGCTTTTATCAACAAAAAAGTATAATCTGCTTATTATAAAGCTAATGTTTGTTGTTGTATTAGATTGGAATTCAGTGACATTAACCAAGTGCGTTTTGTGTGTATGCAAATATAAATAAATAAACATAAAACCATAAACAAGGCTGCACGATATTGTAAGACCAGGCAGATCCTATGCAGCACTTTCAAAAATGGTTCTTAATGGAACCTTATAAAAAGTGTTATATTTAGTACCACAAAGAGTGCTGCTATTGTTACAAGCCAAAGCATCCTAATCTGGTAAGAAGATTTTTTTTCATAAGAATGTATATTTAGTGCTTTAATTTCTTAAAAAGTTAACTTAAATGCACTTGTAAGGCAAATGCCTTCATGACAACAAATGTTTATTCATGACAGTAAATGTTTAAATACTATTTTAAATAAAAATAAAATGTATTAAATATATACAACATTTATTTATTTTGTATGTTAGTGATTCCTAAACTCCCTAGCAAAATAATACACTACAATTCCAGCATACTCTGCTACTAACATGTCCATGACAAACTTTGAAACATTTCACTGAATTTATTGATAACTTGCAGTTTTATCAGAATACATTGTATATTAGTGAATATCTGTGTTGATTCTTGATTAGAATTTTGTTCATTTTTATTGTTTAGCATCATTTATAAAAAAAAAATAAAATAAAAATAAAATCTTACTTTTTTTGTACATTCATTGCTCACATCACCAGCTTCAGGCATCATTGCAAAATGTAGCTGCATACACATAGTATGTGAATAGTAGTAATAATAACAGTAATAATAATAATTTTGTGAAGATGTTGGTCTCAAAGTCGCAGCTGAGCATCTCATCTTGCCAGTAATCGTCATGGGTGAGGATATCTGAGAGAAGACAGCGGCCAAGTCCAGGGATAAAGTGTCTGTACACAGGAGAGTTTGTTACCATAACTGGCAAATGCAGTGTTGTGACTATCTCACCATCTGTTGCACATGCCTTGGCTGAGGAATGATCATGTGTAGTTGGTCCATTTCAGCGAGAAAGGAAGTCCCGAGGCATTCATGCTTTTAAGAGGAAGTGCACATGGATGTTGCAGAGTCTTCGACTTGGTCAAATGGGCACAAGTCTCTCTCAAAGAGCTGCTGTCTCTAAATGAACCCCAGACAGCTATGAGGTCACAGAGGTCTGGACCTGGGTAAATTTTTCATGTTCAAAAGTAAAATTTGTTCTCTCAATGACTAATCTGCTAGTGTCTGAATGTATAATTAAGTTTAGACAGCAATGGTTATTAAATAAAACTATAACAGTAATATGTATTGTTGCATAAATAATAAACAACTGATACAATCCACCCCTAACCTCTAGTAAAGTATTAACAAATTTGTATGCAATAAATATTGTATAATTTAATAATGTTCATCCCTCCAAAACAAAGAAAACATCTTTCACAAACATCAACATGTCCTGTCTCTTTTAAAGTGTTTAGTGTATATAATGAGTTGTATTTGTGGGGGTTATTATAGCACAATTCTTAAAACCACCCCAGACCTCACTAATTTTCAAACCCTGGCTACGGCCATGACCCCAGACAGTCACTGCAAAAGAACTTCTGTTCCAGTGAGGGACAAATGGTACAGGTTTTCACCTGGGTGTTTGGGGATAAAAATAGGGTGGTATCAGAGTCTTTCCTGTAACTCAAAAAATTATAAATCTGAACATTGGATGAAACCAGGTTCAAAATTCTTGTTTCATTTTGTTGACATTAAAGTTAGAGGTTTTTACTTAGGGGATTTTGGATATCTCTTTATTATCACACCTTAAATCAGAAAATACGGTCAATAGTACATACGTTTTCACCATAATTGTTTGTAAGTAAAACATTATAGAAATCAGACGACTGGCATATAAAGAATCCCTTCTGTAAAGACCCTTAGACTATAGGAATAAAACTGCAAAGTTTGGTGTGAACAGACACTTGAATGTGTATTTTGGAGGTTTTCTTTCCACTAGTTTGAAATAAGACATGTTATGGAAACAAACTAGGCCAAAATCTCAAAATTGACCAGTGCATGAAAATACAGTGGCATAAAGTGTATTGCCTTAAGCAATGTTCCTAAGATATTTATGTATTTATTTTTACTTATATACTGAAGCAGAATAACGCCAATTGTGGCAAACCTTAGAATGCAGCACAAGCTTGCAAAATCAAGCAATTCCTGATTTGAAGCCTTTGCGTTCATTTAAGTTTGGAGCCATACAATCCCTTAATGTCTATGTGGTGTCAGCTGCAATTAAGAGAGAACCTCTCAGAGAACAGGCTTAATTGAAGACAAGTGACCATAACCAGGCTGACAAGATGTTCACAGATCTGTTAAACCCTCCAGTGCCAGAGCTCAGTCAGTCAGGATGCTTGATGCTTGGAGGATATTTCATTGGATTTCACAAACGTCTCTCAGATACACAGGAAACGTTCCATCAGTTCACCGTCTCAAACGCATGGAGTTCTCCTCCCCCCAGAGGGATGTCTGCCTGGTGCTGTGGCATCTCTCAGCCTGAGTGACCATACAGACTGATCAAAGTCGCATAATTGGCTAATTCAGAGTCCAGCGGGGTGGAAATGACCCCTGAGTCCTAGAGGTTTTCCAGACACATTAGCACACACAAACAGCCGTCCAAACACACCCTGCGTCTGTAGATTCATTCTAGCCACTCCAGGTTTCGCTGTACACACACGTGCAGTGTTCCCACAGGTGCAGCAGTATAGTGACAGGTTTCAGTGAGCGATAATGTGTTCAGGGACTGCATGTTAACACACTATTTGCATTAGGGCAGTGTGGGTCCCCAGCTGGGCACAGTGAGGGAGTTTTACCTGTGTGTTTGGCATAATCCCAGATTTACCCTGGCAGGTGAGATGAGTTAATGCAGACATATGTGTGTGTGTGTGTGTGTGTGTGTGTGTGTGTGTGTGTGTGTGTCTGCACGCGCGGGCTCAGGCAGTGTAAAACTGAATCCAGGCTGTTTTTGCACTGACACAGATTAATTTATATATAAAGAGTACAAGTAGAAATGTTTATTCATATAGAATATTTTATACACAATGTATGTCAAAGTGCTACTGCTTTACAGGGACATATTAAAGAAACTAAAATCAGACAGCTTTGAATAATATAAGATTACAGGCTAATTTACAGCTTAAATGTGCCTCTGACAACCTGTTACTTGGTTTATTTAGCTTCTGAAATTACTTTTATGTCTGCGGACATTACAGAGGCTGTGGCGGGATGGGGAAAATAATATTAACCAATAACAAAGTGTGCTCTTCACAATCAAATCGAATCCTGAAGGATAAAATCAAATCCTGCCTTTTATTGTTTCTACTAAATATTTAAGTTAAATGCATTGCAAATTCCGTTTCACATTGTCTGTTGCATTAATACATCTATTTTAACATTCTCTCTTCATTTTACAACTGAAAAATTTAATAAAATACATGGAGCATTGCCCAGATTATTTTATATGTATATGGGTGTATTTTTGTGTGCATAGAAATACATTTTTGTGTTGTTGTCTGGTTCACTTCTGGTTCCCCAGAGATACCATTCAAATCCAGTGTGTCCCATATTCTTAGTGTTCACTACTAGAAATAATGACAAACAATGTCTTACAGAAATACACATACACAAATTTGGCTTGTGCAGCCAAACCTCAGTCACTCAAATGTTTATAAATGCCAATAATAGCCATCATGTTTAAGTCTGTTGTCATTTTCTGACAGTAATACGTATTGGTTGTTATTTATGGAGGCACTCCACTTTGGCATAAACACATGCGACTATCATCACTACAGTAATGCAATTAACAATGAGTAATGCGCAGATTACCGCACAACACACACGCATGAGGAAGAGCCAAATGGCAAAACAGATGAATCATATACATGATAACATATCTTCACTGCTTGTTAAAATTCATAAAATGTTCTTGAAACTTGTTCCACGCTCTAAAGATGTTTAAATGCACAGCCTATCTGATATAACCTATGAAGAAGTTGTCTTCAAAGGTGTCTTGGCACAATAAGTCTCCTTGTGTATTAATTCATTATATCCTGCTGTAAATAAGTTGAAGCATGTCTAATTACACTGCTTAGGTCAATGAAATAGACACACAGACACACACTGACTCATTTGTCTAGGGTTTTCACATGTTGTCCAATTCAAAAAAAGAAAAAAAAGGTGGAAGGAAAAACAGGAATTACGAGACTTCTGAGTTTGTGTGTGTGTGTGTGTGTGTGGGCCCTGCATTGCCCTCAGCCACTGAGTAAGGACTCCCGATAAGGAGAATTAGTCAAAACTTGGGAGCTGCCAGTGTGTGCCAATTAAACTTTAATCTGGGGCTGAAACAGGCACAAATAAATTAAAGCCTTGTGCAAGGCAATGTGCTCTCCCCTGATAATACTGGATTGAAGCGTCTGCCGGTTGCTCCATGCTTAGTGCTGTCACCATCTTCAATACGGGAAAAAAACATGGCAAGCCAGTCGGAGAGCAGAGCAAAACGACTTGTAAAGTTTGCCATGTGCACATGCTCGCACAAACCCTAGACCTGCAGCATGTTCCGCCGTGTGTTTGGCTGGCTGTTGACCTGTGCATGCTGTAGGCTAGTTTTACCACACTGTGAATGCTGGACCTCGTTTTGCAATGTTAATCGTCTCTGAATGCTGTCATTTATCTGCACACCTACTTATGGACAGTGGAAATCATGTTAAATATGACTATCAGAATTTAAAAAAAAATCTTAAATAAACAATAACAATAACATTATACCTCATTTAAAACACCGCAACAATAGTAACTGTAACAACGGTAATGATAAAAACAAAACAAAAAACTTACTCCTTAATGTTTCTACATTCCCAATGCAGATATACATAGTTAATGCAACTGTCAAATCTGGACATGTAATGTTTTTGCCATAAATATGACACAATAGGCTCTCATAAAATATAATATTACTCAAAAGTTTGCAGCAGTAAGTTTTCCAGTGTTTTTACAATAAGTGCCTTTTTTCATTAAGGCTGCATTTATTTGATCAAAATTAGAGCAAAACAGATATATGGTAAAAATAATACAATTTTAAATAGCTGTTTTCTATTTTAATATATATTAAAATGTAATTTATTCCTGTAATAGCAAATCAGAGTCTTCAGTATTGCATTAACCTTAATATTTTGTGGAAAACGAATAGAAAGTATCTGAATAGAAATTAATAGAATTTATTTGAAATAAAAATATTTTGTAACATTGTAAATGTCTGACCAATGTATACACATATATATATATATATATATATATATATATATATATATATATATATATATATATATATATATATATATATATATATATACACATATGACTTAAATGATCAAGGCAGAAGTAGCGCCTGACATGGAGAAAAATAAAAAGATTGAATGCTGTCATCATCAGAAGATCAATTGTTTTTTATTTTATTTTAATTTATTTTATTTTAGGAACAGCTTTGATTTGTTATTTTTTATTTGCCCTCAATGATGGCCATTTGACACACATCACAGTAGTAGGTAAGACCATGGCCATACTGGATCAGTTACACGGCCTAAGTTGCCTTCTGATAGGTGCATGTTTTAACCGTAAACAATACCGTAAAAATTCATACTCAGTGCAAGCGAGGTCGTTTTCAGAATATAAATTAGAGACCACAAGTCTTATGGGAAAGCATTTTGTCCTGATATGGCCTGCTGAGATTGAAACATTTTCCATTAATATTTTTAAACTAATTAATTTTCTTATCTCATACTGCCTGCATGACCTGTGGTCTGGTGTTTAATTTCAAAGTAATTTACCTCCAATATGAGAATACTTTTCTATATGATATTAATGTCATGGTGTGTACTGACGAGAGAAAGTCATCATTTTAGAACAGAGGTCGTGCACTTGTCTACCAGTCCCTAAACTATAACATCTATTACTAATAAAAATAATAACAGATACATATTGTAATCACACACTGTAAAATATCATGGCTCAGCTAGATCGTACAATTATCGTGCATGTGTGTAAAATAATAGAATTCTACGTCTGTGGCGCGAGGCCTCAGGCCGTGACACTTCATGAATAAAACACATATCCCGGAAAAGAGTCAGAGCTAGTGATGCCTGTTTGTCTTTGGCCACTATCAAAGTGAACATGCAATACTGTGATAATCTATAGTTGATGAATTCAGGGCCGACTCGCCTTAGCTAAGTTCAGCTAATTTTCAGACATGGGTTGCCTCCGTAATTGAGTTTCCAATAACATTATGATTATTCCAACCCACATGATAATTGAATTCGAGCTTTGCGTTTTTCACTCTGTACTATTGCAATATTGTAGATGGGTTTCATGAAGGCGCCAAAATCTCCATGCAAATGTATTGTAATCACACATCCCGGGCTGCTTAACTTGATTTCTTATGTTATTGCACGCATTTAGCTCATAACAAATGATGTGCAGCTCTATGGTTATGAGAATGAAGTAAATTATTTTAAAATTTTTGAGAGGAATTCAGACATAGTCAAGGCAAGCGAGTCAGGATTCAGCAAACTTTAAATTAATATTTTCCAGCGTTGTTCTCAGAGACCTTATATTATAGAGCTGATGAAATGTAAAGAGTGCATTAAGCTGTTTTAAATTAATTGTATTGATAATCGTCTCCAATTTCTCTGTGCCCTTCGATCTTGCTCTTTTTCATATCTGCATGTTTTAGAGTTTGGTCGCGTCTCTGAGATGTTTTCTAATTCAATGTGCTGGCCCCAATCCTCATCTGTTGCATTATACAATGCATACAGAATGAGTTGCTGTGAATGCCAATATCATTTTCATCTGAGCACCAGACCCCGGGAGAGAGAGAGAGCACATACTACATAATATACAGGATTCTGTGATTCCATGGCTCCCTTCCCGTTTGGAATTCTCCACCATCTTCTCTCTGCATTCAACTGTTTGAATTTTTTAAGCCGCCAAAGAACAAAGCTACCGAGAACAGGCAGTGAGGCCCCAAACGGAGCAGATTGTCTTGCTTTGGAAGCAGATACTGGCAGAATATTTGAATGAGAAGTGAAGCTTTTGTCTGTTGTGGGTCGCTGAGAGCTGAGGGCACATTGACAGAGAGACCGATATGTGTGTGTCTGCCAGTGGTGTGAGGGTAGACAGACACTCTGCTGTCAGAAATTTCATATTGGCACGGACTAGTTTTCTGGGCGGCAAGTGAGAACAGACCTATATGCAAGGACTGCATGGTCATGTTATCACATATACTTTCATTCATACTATTATGACCTTGAGCATATATACTTTTCCATGACCATATAAGATCATATTTGTTGATGGTCTCGGAATATATCGCAGCAGCATTAGATTAGGAGAAAGAAATGTTGCCACAACTTTCAACAAAACATGACATAGGAATGAGAACTCAGTCTCATTTGCATACGCTGACATTTTGAAGAAAATATTTCAACGTTGGTGGAGATGTGTAATGAAATCCTGCCAGCAGCCCGTTATGGAATAATATTACCATAAAGGTAACCTATCCATATTCTCCACTCTTGTTTTGTCCTCTCCTGCCATGTTCACTCTCTCTCTCTAGGATTATTTTTCTTCCGTTTCCTCTGATTTGTCTTGCCCGTGCTGAGCTAGGCTTCTCTATCTGACTCTTTGCAGGCTAATTGTGCGCCGCAGTGGAGAATTTGTTACTGGTGACACCTTGCAACCCAGTGGGAATGCATCTCATTATCGGCCAACGTCCAAGAACATCAGACATTATTAGCTGTCATTAATCTGCAATATATATGGAGGCAGGATGAAAGAAGGAGGGGGTGGGGCAGGAAGGGCATCGCAGGACACAAAAGAAAAGGAAATATACTGAGGGTCAGGATGGGAGAACTCTTTGAGGTGAAAGGTTAATGTCTGTAAAGCTCCTGTTTAAGATAATGATCGAGGAAATATATAATGGAAAAACAAAAAATATATATACTTTATTTATATTTAGACTCAGAGTGTATTGAACACATTAATTTAGTACAATTTATTAAAGAAAATAAATTATTAAAAAGTTAACTCATCTGACCACGTCCCCTGACTGTAAATAAATTCTGTAATTCACACTGCAGCAAATGAAGCATAAAATACTACCTGTAAGTGCAAAGCCCCAGATGAAATGTGGACTGTATGTCAGTGAAATACTTATTTCAATGTTATAAAAACAGGACAAAACATTCTAAATTCTAAAGTTTTTTTTCTATTCTTGATTTACCTTTGTCATAATAATGTAATGTCTTTGCATTATCTTTTTTTCCCCAATATTGATATATGTGAAAATGATAAATGTGATTATTTTAATCAGCATTTCTTGCTATTATTGTGAATATTATTTTTATTTGCAATCATTTTTTCTCACTAATTTTTTTTTAATTGATGGCCCTAATGAAAAAAATTAAGATTTCATTGACATCAAATTTTAATGTAAACATAATCATGCAACTATATTTCAAATCTATGAAGTTTTATCAGCTTGTATTTTATATTATTGTATTATTGATTTATGTGAACTTCTTAATGTATTTAATGAGTACTTTTTTTTACAGATGATTACAGATTAATACTTCACATTGTTATGAGATAATTCATATTCATGTGCATTCTAGGTTTTTAAACAATCTGAAGTTTTTTATTGTTGGATTGCATTTTGTTTTCTTTTGATTTTTACATGTATGTATTTTGACTCAAAATCCAATTGAAATAAACAGTCTTTGACAAGCTTAAAGTAGATTTGGTGAATGTGCAGCCGTGGCGTGTTTGTGCACATCATGGACCTCTCATATTTAACGCTACCAAGAGTGTATTTAATTTGATTCAGCATCTTTTGGCTGTTTTTCCTGTACAGCCACGCCTGAAGATGGGTATATGCAAACGTGATGGGATTACAGCTTCTAAGCAGATTTTCATGGAGGAAGGGTTCAACATGGCCCACTTGCCTTGGCAAATAAAATACAGGCCGCTAAAACACAGAAGAAATCCTCCCCAACCCCCTCCTCAGTCTTTCTCTCTCGCACATTTGCTTTCATTAGAATAGTTTAGGTGAAAAGAAGCGTCCGTCTCCTGTGGATTTTCTCTGCTCTTTGAGCCAGGCCTGCTCTATAGGCCTAATGACTCAAAGTTCCCCTATAAAACGTCTACAGCGCAGCTCCCTGCAAATTGAGTTTCCTCTTTGAGCCAATTGAGTGTGGTTTATGTAAGCTGCGGGGAGCGCCTTTGAACCCTGCTTCCAAATGCCGCCAGCTTGGGGTCACAGGAAAAGATGGAGGCCACTGTCGCAGACACCCAAATTCATGCCACATTGAGCAAAACGGCTCCTCAGAGGGATGAAAAAAAGCATGCGGATCCCCATTCAGAGTTTAAGGAGCATGGAGCAGGTGTTTGCTTCCTTTATTGGTAGTAAATGAGTTTGTAAATGAGATTTCATGACATTAAACTCTCAAATGTTTAGATTATACCAACTTTAAAGCCGCAGTTAGACAATCCTTCACTCTTTTTGCTTGCTCTCTCAGAATCTAGTGAATCTTTATGGAACACTGTTCACATTTCACGATGCCTTTACTGCACGTTTGATACGCTTTTAAAAATAGTTTGGCTGTTAAAATATGTGTAAAATACAAAACAGCACATAGCGTTCATGGGTACTCTTTGATTCTGAATATGCATCTGGTGCATCTCATAATGCAAGTGGGTGACTTCACCCAATGCATTACAGAGCCCTATGAAAGACAAATAATTAAAAAAAAAATCAACAAAAGTACACTGTAAAAAGTGAAAACGTGCAGCTGTTAGCTTAATTAAGAAGCTATTTCCCAAAGGAGGCATTACAAAGATAACATTTTGAGTTTATAAATGTTTTCTTTGTTGCAACATATTAAACCCATGGCATGTTTATTCTTGTAGTTGTGACTTTATTTCATAATTTTATTTTATTTTTTGTCAGACAAGTCACATTTCCAATATTCAAAGTTAAAATTACAAGGAGCGAAATATGTAATTCTGTATTACTTAGTGTTTTTAACTGTAAAAAGTGGAATACAATGTTACAATTACATTGTAACTTAATATAACATAATTTTGCCCCCTTAAATTCTGGTGAAAACGGCTGTGTAACCTAATGTAGTCAGGGATCTTTGGTCATAATAATTAATCATATTTTTGACTTGAATTAAACAAGTTTATTTAGATGTTGCCCAATGAAGCACCATTTTTTAGGTTACCTGTGAAAACATTTTTAATTTTTTTCAGTGTAGGTATGGAAATGTAATTAATGGAAAAAACAACCCAGTACAATGCGACGCATATTTAATGCAGGGCAGCGTTCCCACCTCTGCAGATCGGCTTTCTATAAGTATCACTCTAAAGGTTTCTAGGAGTCTTGTCTCATGCTCTTTTGTTTCTTGGGCCCTTTAAGGAAGGGTGTTAATGCCAGTGGAATACGTTTGATCACAGGTGCTGGCGGCGGCCCGTGGTGGGTGATATGACATGGCATTGGGCTCAACAGGATTGTAGTGTTAAAGGCGTGAAAACACACACTCCTTCTCCTGTAATGAAAGCCGCTAAAGGTCTCAGCACAAATCCACCCACCCCAGCCCCGCAATTATGCACACGCACTGCCATAAATCTAATGTGCTTTCATGAACTGCAAGAGCACAGTACATAAAAAACGTGTCGCGAATTTGCATACAAACATACTTATTCCAAATCCCTCTCAGAAGTTGTAAATGATTGTCTCTTCCTGAAATACATTTCACCAAATTGTATTTAGGCATGTTTATGAATCCTATTATGCCATGGGTTTGATCATATTTTGTGGACAGCAATGGCTTCCTCATTGCCTCTGAAAAGGGGGGAAACAGAAAGAGAGCAAAAGAGAGAGAGAGAGAGAGAGAGAGAATGGGCCCAGAGCAATAGATTCTGTCATTTGTTTCAGACAGACTGTGATTTCTGCCTGGCGTTTGACGGCAGGTCCTCCGTTGCTCTCTATGCTGGAGATGGATCCACTGTGGTATCCTCCAGAAGGATAATTCAATAAAGCCTGTCACATGCTGTGATTGGACACAGTAATACTCCTGCTACTAACGCTAATATTCATTTCAGCAGGTGAACGCCGGGCATAATCTGTTAGTGGCGCTCTTGTCAACTGTTTGAGTTACATCTGTTATTAGACATTTACAGGGCATCTACATAATCGCAAAAGTGAACGCCGTATTTGTTTGGTGAATTGTTCATACCGAGTATTTAATAGAGTGCCACAGTATGGTTCCTGAAGTAGCAATCTCATTCAAAATCTCCACTGAGAAATTGATTTTTAGTGTAAACCTTTCAAGAAAGACATTTGAAGACATCATGTTTATTTGCTAAATTCCTGGTAAAGTGCAATAGTACCTTGAATCTTGAACAGAGATCCACCAATTTCAGTTTGCAAGTAATGTTAGCTAACATTATGCTAGCTGCCTAAAATGTTATAAAAGACAGCCATGGTGTTTACTGATAATAAATATGTACAAAAACAAAAAAAGTAACAGACTGCTTCAATTAAATAATATTCAGTGATTTATGAGTAGTTAATTCATTCATGCATCATACAACGTTGTGATGTAAAGTCTAAAAATGTTTAGCCTTGTCAACAATTACTACAGTATATACAGTAACTCCTGATATATACATATTATATTTTCCTGTTCTGATGTGTCAGTGGTATAAAGGGGTTCTTTACCTTGATCTTCTGCAGCTGTGGTCCATGTGCTCTCGCACAGTCCACGTTAATTGAGAGGACAAGCTGTTGAGTGCAGAGGTCATAAACATTTCTAGAGTTATAAAACTTTCATTAAGTTCTCACGATATCTTGCCACCTCGTGACCTCTCCTGCTCTTTTTTTCTCTGAAGAGCTCAGGAAAAAGAACTGAGGGCTTATTGCACTGGCGAACAAGCTCCGTCTTTGTGGAGCGCAGTCTTTTTCAAACTGTCTCGGCCTCTTGACTCGTCCTAAGCCAGAGATCAGGGCTTAGAAAGTGGCAAAACAAAAGGCTGCTTTAATGAGATTGTACAACAGAGTGAACAAGATGGGGGGAGTCCTGCAAATAACCAAACTCAGACCACTCCTTTCCCAAAAGGCCTTTTAACAATCCTCCCTAAGCCTGCTTCTATGAATACGGAAACTTATCAAAGGACTATCATTGCTCCAAAAGACTCGTTCTTAAAAAGGGAAGATGTGGAGAGGGATCAGTCTGCTGTTATTCGCTTACAAAGGCTTGAAATGCAAACGAATTCCTGAAGAATTGCCAAACATTTCTGACATTCTACTGAATGGGCTCTCTATTAGAAACCGTTCTGTCTCAGAGCAAGACTTAAGATGGTCGAAATCATGACGATTGAATACAGTTTAGTTAGCCTAACAGCTAAAACAAGCCATCTTGTTTGTAACTGAACCGCTTTTAGGAATCTCGTTTCAATGAAATATTTAAAAAACAGACTCTTACAATTAAAAAACTAAATTACTCAAACAAATGATATGCAGAGTGAGACTGTCAAGTGTTTGCACCAACAGTCTCAATAATGTTGGCACAAGATACAAAAGCGAACAGATCTCATTCACACGGACCCTTCCGTTTTAACAGGGCCCCTGTGGAACTGTGGTGCTTGACCCCTAATCCAAAATGCCATTTAAAGAGAAGGGGGGAAGACTGAAAACATCTCAGGCCTTTTCTGATAACCATCACACTCTAACCCCATTATCAGGCCCGGGTCCTCACACCCCAGACCTGTCCCCTCAGGCCAGTGGCCTACCTCTCACCCGAGCGCTTTTCAGCCTGACGAATGACACACCCTGAATAGCGGGATGAGTCTGCCATGACCTTCTGCTGCCCTGAACTCGCTAATGCTAACTATGTTATGACCATGTCCCCCCCACCCCAAATTACCTCTTCTGCTTTTATCTTTATAGTTATTGTTTGTATTTTTTCCAAGGAGAAAATGGGTAGCAAGATGAAGTTCCCTTGTCCACCTTTGGTGACTAATTACTAACTCATACAAACAATTTCACCTAACTGTTTTTTTTAAAGGTATGTGTACAATGTGAAATTCTTAAACTTAATTCTTAAATAATGTTTAAAGGCTCCGTCATGCTGCTTACAGCTGTGTCTTTTATGTTCTTTAAATTACTTCCAGAAGAAGATAAATTCTGTGTTTTTAGGAGCAGGAAATTTCACCAAATACTAAAAGATCATAGATAGGTACAATGTAGTTCACCGTAGTGAACAGTAACATAAGAAATTAGCTAGTCAAGTATGTCTTTGATGGCATCCATGAACATTAATTTAGGGCTCAGCAAAATGAACCATAGCTTTACCGGTCCTTTTTAAGAGCTTGGCTGTGAATAGCATCAAAGTTACACATTTACCATTCACACGTAAAAAAATAGTTTTGAAGCAATAGTTCACCCAAAATTACATTTTGTTATGTACTTATTCCATTACAAACCCATATGATGTTTTTTTTTTTTCATTATACACAAAAGGAGAAATTTCAAAAAATCTTGATGTAGCGATTTGCCATTAAATATATTGCCAGCTGTCAAGCCAAAATAAACAAACAAACAAATAAATAACAAAGACAAAATAAGTCGTCTCTGACTTCTGGTATGCTATATACCAATTATTCTGGTTTGACATCATTGACACCAAATGCTATTGGTTGTCCAGTGTTTTGGTCAGTGCACCATTTAAATATGTATAATGAAGATTAAGACTTTCCCAGCAGAGGGGAAGATTTTTACTGAATAATGGCTCAAATTTGGGTCTGTTCTTCACACAAAATTGTCATATTGTTTCAAAAGGCTTGGAATATATTAAAGTACACAAAATACAGCTGTCATGTGGTCCACCGTTTATGTTATTTTATGCTTTTTTTGGAACTGGTATAGTCATTCTGAAGTACTCAGGGTGTACAGAGCAACTTGAAGAGAGAAAAAATAAACAACAACAGAATACAAGTTTGGAACAACATGAAGGATCTCAGACACTCCCCTAAGTTGAGAAACTGAGTAAATGTGCATTAACAGACTAAGACATCATTAAATCAGACTTTTTTTCCTCAATATAGACAATAGTAGAATTTGACAACGGAATTTGACAGCGCTCGCCAAACTGATCCAAAAAGTAGACGAGTGTCTCCTATCGTACACAATCTTATGTTTGCTTCATAGTTACACCAGTCTATCATTATTCATTTGTTTTGATCATTTTTAATCTGAAAAGCAATGCTGAATTAACTGTTTGAATTAATCATGGGAATTAACGCTTTAATTCGTCCATTCAGCCCACGTCTTTACGTCCAGCTGCACTGGGCTGCTTAACAGCAGTGGTGGAAGCATATGCTTGTGTTACGGGGGGTGGAGGCCAAGTCTCCACGGAGAACTTCCACAAAAGAGACACAATATCAGCCCTCAGACGCGTGCAATGACTTAAACGCTCCATTGTATTAAATATGAATGGGACTCCATTGTCCGACCCTGTGCGAGTGGGGAGGCAGTGTTGTCGATTAGCCACATGATTAAGCAGATGACACAGAGGGACTGTAAAGGTAAATAAAGGCCGCCTTCTGTCACTTCCTGTGCTGGGACACATGGCTGCAGCCTCCCGAAGACCTGCCAGAATGCCCTTGCCAGCGCGTTAGAATACAGCTGAGAGCTGGCGGACAAAGGAGGGGTGAGCGGTATTATTAAAAAAGCATGAATAACATAGTCATGGTCTATGTCAGGTGTTAAGTATCTCATTGAGCCATTTGCATGTCAAAGGATGTGTTATTTTTATTTTATTTTTTATTTTCACTTTTGTGTATGTGTGTCTCACTCTAGTTACATGCCAGTGTGGGCGTTACACCTCCTATGAAGAGGGCATCCTCTCATTGACAGCTGTTATGGCACAGCGTCATTTGTCAAAACAGATTTTATTAACACATTAACACCAAAACAAAATGAATGACTTTTCATAAAACCATATCATTTAATTGCTAACGCATGAGGAAAGACAAAAAATATTTTTTTTCCAAGTTCAAAAAAAAATAAAAAAATAAACTATTTAAGGAGGCAAAATTAATCCTCTGCATTAAATTGCAGTCATGCTACACATTCTTTATTAGTATGAAATATGAGCATCTGTTGATATATGTTCCTGATTTAAATTCTGAAAAATTGCTGTTGCTTGCAATGTAAAATATTTTTGCATGGGGTTTCAATCACTTTGCATTGTTGCAGTGTCACATGTTTTTGTCCTGCATGTTTATGTGTTATCTGAAGCCTTCCCAGCCAGTGTTCTGTAATAGCGCTGGAAGTGTCGTCATTCTAGTTTAATGATGATTTGAAGCTAACCTTAGTGTGCTCTTGCCACTTTCTTCCACCCGCTCCATTGTGGGACATTCAGGTAACTAATCTGCCTTTAAATATGTCTCCAAGGGAACGCAACTAATTAGCTCTGAAATTTACTGCCTTCACTTTTATTGACTTGTCCTACTTCTCCGATAATTAACTAATGAGGGAACTAATGAGCTATGTCATTCACTCATGCTGTTCAATTAAAGTACAGAATCAATTATTGAAAATAGGTTTGCATTTTTGCCACCTCTTGTGTGGACGATACTGGGAAGTTTTAAAATTAATAGAAAAGACTGTGCAAAGAAACTTTAGGCTATTTCACACCAATTCTCCTTCAGATGCACAATGCTAACAGATGTTATCATGTCTAAAAGCGCCAATACACCAACATGTTCTACAAAGTGTATGATTCACAATTACTTTACGAGCCTTTATTGTATGTTATATTAAAAATATATAAAAATTTCCCAACCACTAAACTCTTTTTTTTTTTACTTTTTTTTGTTGTTGCCGGAATTCAATTCAGTTGTGAGCAGTGCTTAAACACAATGGAATTCCACAACTGTAAATGGAATTTCTTAACATTAAAATAAAAATCTGAAAATACGTAATGTGAAAAATTTGCAATGTCCATCATTTACACATTTCTACACACCCCCTTCCATCTGTTTATTAATATTTTTGTTTCTGTTAAATATTTTTTATCAATAAGTTTTTTTTATTTTCTCCCCAAATTGTATAATGATAATAATAACAACAATAATAACGTCTAAACATTTGACTTAAACATTTGAATTAAGTTGTGACAAAAATTCACTAATTGTTTTGTATTAACACATTTTAATTAGGTAGACTGAGGATGCAGCAAAAAAATTATTCATAAATTGTCTGCTAAACACTACTGGCTGTAAAACACAATCAGTAGATTGCTTCCAAAATATAATATGAAAAGTCATATTTTGGTGAATATAAATTATAATAGATATTTTAAATGCTATTTCAGACCTTTCTGTCAGCTCTATAGTTCAGTATGACGGCCAGTGATCTCTCTAAGTAAACAATGCATTAGTTTGCTAATCTGGAGCTCTGTAAAAAGACTAGCTTCATTAAAGAAAATTAATTACACTAATTCACTGCCAGCTTCATTCACAGATAATATACTTTCCCATCATTGTAATTCAAATTGCTATCAGACACCATGACTGCACTCATATCAGCATCAGCTTCTAGAACAAGTAGTGCAAGTTATTATTTTATTAAAATTGTATTCTTATGATAAATTATTATATCAATGTCTAATAACTTATTTGTTGGATTAGCCTTGTATTAGCATCATAACTGGATTCAGTCTGGAACAGGCATCTAAAATAATGGATTGTTTCACAATTTTAAGGGCATGTAAATAGTAATAAAGAATTTGTCTAAATGTCATTTCTCAATCAAAGTTTTTGATCGATAAATATGGAATTTACATATGAAGTATTAGCATTGGCATATATACTGTACACTATACAATGGATTTCTGTTTTCTAAAGAAAGGTGTTTTAAAAAGAAAAAGAGGATTCTCCTCTCCAACATCTGAAGCCAAAGCAACATAAAATCCTTCTCAGATAATTAAGGCATTAAACATGCCTATATTTTCGCTTAATTAATAATTAATTTAATGAGAAGATGAGGCTGTAAAATTCACTAATTAAAATGCTGGAGCGGTGCAGAATGCATATACTAATGGCGAAGGGGAAAATTATGCAAAAAGACGGGAAAGTAATCCTGCCATCATCACCAGCAACCTTCCCCAGCCTCCTCCGTGTTTGGGCTTTAGAATCAATATTCTAATAATACCCAGCATGCCAGAGGTCCTGGCTGGTGTGCCAAGCAGCATTGAGTGGATGTGACAGGCTTGCAGAAAGATGCAAAAGCCAAGGACATAAAATTCATCCCGACAGCAACCTTGAAGATCATCCCAGGCTAGAGTCTGCTGCTCAAATTTAGGCGAATAAACTCCAAAGAGCATAATGGAGTCGACTCTGTGTCAGTGCTGTGACAAGCTGCTGCATTTACACAACAGGCTGAGTGTGACCAAACATAATACTACCAGAAACATCACTGTACTAAGTATCACTACGGTTTCATTTACTATTATTTATTGTGCTATCATTTAGTTCAGAATCACTGATGCAATGGAATTTTGACACAAGCATTAAGTCTTTATCAGAGTTTTCTTGGTTGGCAGGTTTGCTTACTTTCAAAATACAACTTTTAGACCGTAAATGATGCACTATTTTTAGTTATATTTAACTGTTACTCTTCACGACCTGTATTTCAGATTATACACATTATTTCTGTAATGTGATGTAATAGCTGAGTAAAATATATTCAATGAAAAAGAAAATAGATTTGTGATGTCAGTCAAAAAGGACAGTCATTTCAGAGGTGGGTCGATATATTTCTTTCTTTCTTTCTTGAAAATATATAGTCTACTCTACCAATCAATCATTTTCCATATGGAACACGCATTAGGAAAACACATTTGTATTTCATGTTGACTTTAATTACTGGAATAAATTTAAAAAAGGTTATTATCTATCTATCTATCTATCTATCTATCTATCTATCTATCTATCTATCTATTTATTTATTATTTTTAACTTTATGATTTATTACAATGTTGTATTCTAATCTGCACTGTCTGAAGAAAACGTATAAAACCATAACTTAAAATCGGATTACAGATCGAGGCATTGCCCTACTTCACCTGGTTATTGCCATTCTGTCATGGATGAAGACCACTGTAGACATATATGAAAGCATGTGTTAGGTGTTCTAATGCAAAGCAGCTTACAGTACATTTAAATTACATTTTATCAAAATTGAGGAGAGCGACATTAGGCTGTGTTGTTGTAACCGTTCTAGACATGTTTATAGATAAACAAACAATTGTCAAACCAAAAGTACTACGATACAGAATCCACAGTGCACACACATTCAACACAGTCACACTGCGATACTCAGCAAAACCTCTGTGGCACCAGAGATCAGCATTAATAAAAGCTCAGTCTCAGCATATGTCACCTCACTTCATAACACCTTCCCAGACAACCATCCAATGAGAGTGCACACTCTACCTCACAAACCCAGAGCGCTCATGACATTGGAGCCAAGGTCACGCTGTACCCTTAAGGATTAAAGTGTGGAATGACCACTCGAATAAACCAATCACGTCTCTACGTCCACAATCGTCCATGAGCACAGTGGCGATCTCTGACCGATGGTAATACAAAGACAAGACATGAGTTTTTCAAAGCAATAATGGCACAAATCCCTTACTTGTTGCAGTATGAACTATGTTGGATAGACTAAAAAAAAAAAATATCATACCAAATATAGAAAAACAGAAATATCAAATGACCAAGGAATTTAATTTTATATATAAAGAAGTGACAGCTTAATTTAAGTGGCATCTGCAACCATGTTACCTGTTTGAAAAAAAAAATTTAAGCAAGGATTTTAATAATATATTTAATGTTGATGTTTCATTTATTTTCATTGCTAGAAAATAACAAAATCACACAAATCATTTGTTTAGGAGCTGCAATACCTTTTTTGTATGCTATTGTATTGCACCTGAAGTGGAACTGAATACCGTACTGCTCATGTAATATTCTGGTTTGTTATGTATATAATCGTCTTCTCATTTGTGTATTTGTGCACTTTAGTGCTGTTTGAGAGCGATTAGTATCTCACAGTTTGCGCCCTATGGGACTGTTAGCTACTTATACATGTCATCTTTATAATACTAGACAGTCGTTCCAGGCTTTATGCCAGTGAATCTCAACCTTTCAAATAATGAGCTAATCAGCTAAATAGATCATTAATCAGAGTTTACTTGTTTGTAACTGTATTTCACCTCTTTTAGCCTGTTGAGCTATTTGTGCGCTAATCACTTAAATAGTATGCCAATTACGAATGGATTCTAACATCTATCTCACTGTCTATCTATCACCTTTTCATGCTGCAATATTCTTCAATTAGAGCATTTTTGTACCCTACTTCATCAAGGGCTAAAGTAATCAAGATTAATCTCGCTAGCTGACACGCGCTGTTTGCTAAGGCACACACACTACAATTGCTCAGGGCAAGCATCATTAGGAAATGCAATAAAATTAGGCAAACTGATTATATTTCAAAACTCAGAAGCAAAATAAAACACAATTTGGGGCTGCCAATTAGGGGAGATGTTCTCATTGAGTGCCAGCCATTATGTGGCATTATTGTTATGCCTGGGCGCCGCTGCGGGCTGACGGGAGGGGTCTGGCACATCCTGGCGGCCTAAAGTCACCACTCTTTCACTGCCAGTGTATGACACTGATCTGAGTATTAGACATTATAGAGATCTCTTTGTTTGATCCATGTATGTTTCTGTTGCTGTTATACTTGATATGCCAGACAAAATTGAAACGTTTTGTTTGCATTTGGCATAAGTGCTAATATTTGTATTCTAATAATATTAATATTAAGTATTACATTGGCATTCACTTGACAGTTAGATATTTTATATTCAGAAAATATTTTAAATTCAGTCATTTACAGGTTGCCTCCAGCACTGCTGAATAAAAGTACTATAACAAGACTGATTGAATATTATTTTAATTTAAAAAGGCAGCAAGTGTGTGCAATTAAATGCAAACTAGTATTACTGTACATACTGTAATTAAAGGGACAAAATGAAATTATGTCATAATATGTTGTCATAATATAGTTGCTGGTAGCCATTGACTTCGATAGTACAAAAAATAAATACATACATACTATGGAAGTCAATGGCTACCAGCAATTGTTTGGTTACCAACTTTCTTTAAAATATCTTCTTTCATGTTCAGCAAAAGAAGAAAAAAAAAAAAAAAAAAAACTCATGCAGGCTTGGAACAACTTGAGGGTGAGTAAATGATGACATAATTTTCATTTTTGGGTGAACTACCCCTCTAATACCCAAACACTAACGTTAATACACAAATCAAAATGTTGTCCTACCTATATGCAGTCAGGATTAGCAGAATTTCAATACTGCAGTTTTAAAAATATTTGAAAATTTGAAGTGAAAAAAAAAAAACTGCTGATTTTCAATTCCGTTCAAGAATGGAACTTCAGAAAAGCAACATTTTAAAAACATTTTCAGATTTTTTTTCAGAATGAAAAAGAAAAGCTAACAAACAAAAAAAATTATAAATGCAGTTGAAGAAAAAAACACTTTAAAGTATACGGGGGAAAACCACTGTACCAGCATTAAAGGGGTCATAAACTGAGAAATCAAAATTCCCTTGATATTTTGACATATAAGATGTCATTGTACTATATGTACATCCTGTAAGATGTCAGAACTCAAAACTTTCTCGTTAGTCTAAAAACAGCATATATTGAAGCCAATCTGCCAAAAAGACAGGTTGTGGAATGTGCCACTTTATGACATGATAGTGTGGCTAAACACCGCCTCCGCAGAAGAAGATCAACGCCTGCTTCTACATCACTTCCTGTTTAGCCCCACCCACCGATTTGCGCATGTAGTAGATGAGTAACGAGAGAGGCAAATGTAGGTCTACACAGAAAAACAAAACAAAAAAACAACAAAGATGGCTCCGAAGACAACAAGACGCTGTTCAGTACCAAGCTGTGGAAAAACACACTTTGCATTCCCTTCATTCTAATCCCAACATTAGGAAAGAGTGGATGAACTTTATTTTTAATGAAGATCCAGATGCGTCAGTAAGAACTTGGCCCTTTGTTCACTTCATTTTACCATGGATTCGTTTACAAACAAGGCACAATTCGATGCAGGATTTTCGTTAAGATGTCTGTCTGTTATTACAGATCGTTTTATATGTATTGGGTATTTATGCATTTTTAACTTAAATCACAGCAGCGTCCAAGGATGTAGACTGTCAAACATACCAGTGGAGTTGGCGTTTACTTCTGAGTCTACAATCCGCCATTCTGATGAGGGGGTCAAAACAGGACAGAAAATAGCCTATTACTTATAAATTATGATGTTTTTTTATGTCAAATGTTTGATAACATCATAACTAGACCTCAGAGAACAGTACAACATAATAAAAAAGGCAGTTCATGAACCCTTTAACATAAAAACTGTATATAAAGTATAGCCACAATACATTTTATACATGTTAACATGAGACTACAATGTTCTTACTAAACCTCTCTGTGAAACATAATAAATAAATAAATAAATATTATCCAATATAACTCCTTTCTTAGACAAAAAATAAATAAATAAATAAATAACACTTGTAACAGTCTGCTTTTAATCCCTTCAACATTGTCCAGTGTACTTTAAGAACCCCTCTGTTCTTGATGGGGTGCTTAAAATGATGTTTGCTTAAAAAAAAATATTTTTAACATTATACAATAAATGCTGTCATTATGGTTTTATTACACCCATAAGTTTCCTTACTATGAGTATGCCCACTTGAGCAATCACTCTGTATTGCCTGTGAAAATGCGATCAATGATTCATAAAATATACAAATGGACATGACGACCCTGGAATCTTTTACCTTTTCCAAAGCTCCCACCTTCTGACCTCCGACCATGGCCTTATGAATAATAAATGCCATAATTACAGCCTGTGTCAAGTGTAATTTTATCTATGTTTCTATCTTCTCTTCGGATACTTTACAGAATGTTGACTGAGTAATCGTGGCTGATTTGTCCCCTGTCCTACACCCCCCCCCCTTCCCCGTCACGCTTATTTCATCATTCTGTATACACATAGACCTCCAGTGAAGGGAGAATAGTTAACAAACTCCGGGGATGATTGATGGGGTAATTTTCAGCCCTGAATAAGGCAGTTTTCTAAGTCTGTTGATTCTCCATTTATTAGCTAATAGAAGCATTTATCAAAAAAGTCAAATTTTTTGCTTAAGCAATAATTGCATTTTTAAATCCTCATTAAGGCTTCCATGCATACATAATCCAATTGAATAAATGTAGAATTGAAATGAAGGATTAATACTGTGCCTTTCCTTTGGTAAACGGAAGGTTTGAGTGCTTAAGTATGCGCGATATATAGGCGCATTCTGAGGCTTACATCCTGTTTAAGAATTTGGAAACTGTTAGTGCGCTCCTGTAGGCTAAACCTGGCATTTCACACTTTGGTTTTCAATTTAGAGAGGGGTATAGTGGATGCATATATGACAAAACATTAACTATATACTACAAATATTCATTTCTAGTCCTCATGTTGGCCAGGTGTGTGTGTAATGCGTGTTGTAACGTTAGTCTTTAGCCCGATCAAACAGGAGTCAAGTCTTGTTACCTGGCAACTGTCCCAGTTGCCAGCTCGCGCTCCAGAGCGGAGCCAGTTTTAATCAGACAGCAAATTTGCAGTGCAGAAAACAGACAAGCACTCAAGCTAATCTTGTTAGCACAATGAGGCCGTTTTCAGATATCACTGAAAATCAAATCATCCCGCAGGCTTTGAGCTTGGGGTCTTCGTGGTGGCAAACGTGTATGTATCTGCACATGACAGAGAATATAGATTATTTGTTGTACCTGAGCAATGAGAATTTAAAGGAAACTGCAGATAGGTTAATGATGGTAGCGAGCATGCTGCCATACTATGTCTGCATTATTTGATTTGTACAATGCTCACAGTAGGTGCATTTTCTTTATGCCTGAAATACCTGGACAGCCTGCCTCTTTTTGTTCAGTATAAAGTAGGCCACACTGAGCAGGGTTTCCAATTTGACAAAGGAATCAGAAGCACGGTTCCTTTTCAGTCGGTCACTCCGAGTCACGTACGACCGACAAATTGGGATCTCGCTTAGACATAGGACCGATGAATTACATTTACATTTACATTTACATTTAGTCATTTAGCAGACGCTTTTATCCAAAGCGACTTACAATTGGGGGATACATAAAGCGATTCTTCTTTAAGAGGCAAACAGACACAAGAAGTGGTTGTAATACCAAGTTCTGGGAGGTGGTGGAGGGGGACAGAGGAGAGAATGGAAAGTTTTGAAGAGATTACGTGTGTCTGGAGCGCTGTTGATCTTGTTGTGGAAGTATGAAGATTTGGCAGTATGGACTTCAGCAGAGAAAGATGAAAGCAAAGACTGATACATACTTAGGTCTGACGGATCTTTTGATGTGCACCACTTTCTCTCAGCTGCCCTGAGTTTGGTCCGATGTTCACGAAGAACATCAGTTGGTGTCAGTTGGTGCATTCACATCCAGAGATGAGAAATGGGTAGGTGAGGGAAGAGAGGAGGATACAACGGAGGAAAGAAAATTGTGATCTCGCTTAGAGAGACACTGAGGGACCTGCACGAAGGTGGTCATGATCCAGAAGATTTGAAAAAGCTCCAAACCGTTACTGACCTCGCGCTCCGAGCGACGAAGGTCACCGTGAGTTCTCTGGGTCGTGCAATGTCCACAATTGTGGTCCAGGAGCACCATCTCTGGCTGTGTCTGGTTGATATGAGGGGCGCTGACAAAGTTCGGTTCCTTAATGGTCCTGTGTCCCAGACCGGCCTCTTCGGCGACGCAGTCGAGAGCTTGACCCAGTAGCTCTCGGCTGCACAGAAGCAGCCTGAGGTGGGTCGTCACACCCTGCCCTGGTGGGCAACTGCTGCCTCCACCCGACCACAGTGCCCCAGCCTGCTCGTCGCTGAGGGCGGCCCCCTGCATCTGCCCCTGCTCCCGCGCCGCATCCACAGCAGCCTCCAGCAAGCGGTGCCGTGGAGTAGGCAGGCCGCCCCACCCGTCCAGGACCCCATCAAACCTGTTGGTGAGCGAAAGAGCAAGAGGCCCCGGGATGGGTGACCTAGAGAGGGAGGAAGCTGCTCTTTGGGGGATGGTGAAGGCACCTCTCCCTCCCCTGGAGGAGGGCCGGGTGGAGAATCTGGAAAATTTCGACGAGAGAGCGGTTTTCTCTATCTCTGGGTCCCAGGAGGGCATGGAGAGTCATGGACGGCCCAACACCGGACCTCCCTCATCCTCTTCCTTCACCAGCCGGCAGCAGCGGACGGTTCAAGAGCGTCAACAAAGGCCCTACTCATGCACCCTCTGCCAACCTGTGGAACCAGGTAAGTGTTGCACTGCACACTCAGACCCCTCTCCGGTCCGCTCACAAGCCGCCCGATTTGGGTACGGCAGTGGTTCCACTGGTCCCACTTGCACAGTGGCTGGGTGCCTGGCTAGCGCTACCTAACCCGTCTCGTTGGCTTCTACGGACCATCAGCCTCAGTTCGCCTGGCATCCCCCCAAGTTCAGTGGAATCCGCTTCACGACAGTGAAGGCGGCCGATGCTCCTGTCTTGTGTGCGGAGATCGCAGTCCTACTGGCGAAGGATGCGATAGAGCCGGTTCCTCCAGCTGATATGAATACAGGGCTTTACAGCCCTTACCTCATTGGAACCAAGAAAGGCGGTGGGTTACGACCAATCTTGGATCTGCATGTCTTGAACCGGGCCCTTCGCCGGTTACCGTTCAAAATGTTGACGCAGAAACACATCTTCGGGTGCATCCGTCCCCGAGATTGGTTTGCAGCGATCGACCTGAAGGATGCGTACTTTCATGTGTCAATCATTCCGCGCCACAGATGATTTCTGCTGTTCGAGGTCCTGCCCTCCGGGCTGTCCCTGTCTTTGCATAAGTTGCAGAGGCAGACCTTGTTCCCCTGAGAGAACAGGGCATTCGCATTCCCTACTACCTCAATGACTGGCTCATACTAGCTCAGTCTCAGCATCAGTTCTGTGCACAAAGGGACTTTCGCACCTCAGCCGGTTGGGCCTTCAGGTCAACTGGGAAAAGAGCAAACTCTCCCCGTCGCAGAGGATATCTTTTCTCGGTATGGAGTTGGATTCGGTCAGATAGACAGCATGCCTCGCAGAGGAACGTGCATGGTCGGTGCTGACCTGCTTGAATTCATTCAAGGGCAGGACAGCGGTCCCACTGAAACTATTTCAGAGACTCCTGGGGCATATGGCAGCTGCAGCGGCACTTACACCGCTAGGGCTATTGCATGTGAGACCGCTTCAGCACTGGCTTCATGACCGAGTCCCGAGGTGGGCGTGGCAGTGTGGCACTCACCGGGTCTGAATTACACCGGCCTGTCGCCAAACCTTCACCCCTTGGTCAGATCTTACAATCCTCCGGGCAGGAGTGCCCCTAGAACAGGTCTCCAGGCTTGATGTGGTTTACACAGATGCCTCCACCACCGGCTGGAGGGGGCACGTACAACGGGCACACAGTGACAGGAGTTTGGACGGGCCCCCATCTGCACTGGCATATCAAATGCTTAGAGTTGTTAGCAGTGCACCTTGCCTTGAACCGTCTCAAAGGGTGCTTATGGGGCAAGCACGTGCTGGTCCGAGCGGACAACACAGCGACTGTTGTGTACATCAACCGACAAGGTGGTCTGCGCTCCCATCACATGTCACAACTCGCCCGTGAGTGTCATTCACATTCCGGGTCTGCTCAACCATACGGCTGACGAGCTGTCATGAGCTACATTCCCGGGAGATTGGAGACTCCATCCCCAGATGGTCCAGCTGTTTAGGAGACATTTCGGAGCTGCTCCGGTAGACCTGTTTGCCTCTCCAGAAACCTCTCTCTGCCAGTTGTTCGGCACTCGGCACGGACGCACTGGCACACATCCCACTGAAACTATTTCAGAGACTCCTGGGGCATATGGCAGCTGCAGCGGCACTTACACCGCTAGGGCTATTGCATGTGAGACCGCTTCAGCACTGGCTTCATGACCGAGTCCCGAGGTGGGCGTGGCAGTGTGGCACTCACCGGGTCTGAATTACACCGGCCTGTCGCCAAACCTTCACCCCTTGGTCAGATCTTACAATCCTCCGGGCAGGAGTGCCCCTAGAACAGGTCTCCAGGCTTGATGTGGTTTACACAGATGCCTCCACCACCGGCTGGAGGGGGCACGTACAACGGGCACACAGTGACAGGAGTTTGGACGGGCCCCCATCTGCACTGGCATATCAAATGCTTAGAGTTGTTAGCAGTGCACCTTGCCTTGAACCGTCTCAAAGGGTGCTTATGGGGCAAGCACGTGCTGGTCCGAGCGGACAACACAGCGACTGTTGTGTACATCAACCGACAAGGTGGTCTGCGCTCCCATCACATGTCACAACTCGCCCGTGAGTGTCATTCACATTCCGGGTCTGCTCAACCATACGGCTGACGAGCTGTCATGAGCTACATTCCCGGGAGATTGGAGACTCCATCCCCAGATGGTCCAGCTGTTTAGGAGACATTTCGGAGCTGCTCCGGTAGACCTGTTTGCCTCTCCAGAAACCTCTCTCTGCCAGTTGTTCGGCACTCGGCACGGACGCACTGGCACACAGCTGGCACACAGCTGGCCGCGGGGCCTGCGCAAGTATGCGTTTCCCCCAGTGAGCTTTCTCGCACAGATGCTGTGCAAAGTCAGGGAGGACGAGGAGCAGGTCCTGCTTGTGGCGCCGTATTGGCCCACTTGGACCTGGTTCCCTGAACTAATGCTCCTCGCGACAGACCCTCCCTGGCAGATTCCTCTGAGGAAGGATCTACTGACTCAGAGACGGGGCATCCTGTGGCACGGAGGTTCTAGGTGACCTACCCCAAGAGGTAGTTGACACCATCACTTCGGCGAGAACACCGTCTACGAGATACGCTTACGCCTTGAAGTGGAACCTGTTCGTCGAGTGGTGTTCTTCTCACTGAGAAGACCCCCGGAGATGCCCGATCAGGGTCGTGCTTTCCTTTTTGCAGCAAGGGCTGGAGCGAAGGCTGTCTCCCTCCACCCTTAAAGTCTATGTCGCTGCGATTGCTGCTAACCATTACCCCGTGGAAGGGAAGTCGGTAGGGAAGCATGATCTGGTCACCAGGTTCCTTAGGGGGGCCAGAAGGTTAAATCCTCCCTGGCCCTCCTCTATACCCTCTTGGGACCAGTCTCGAGTGCTCAAAGCACTACAGCAGGGCCCATTTGAGCCTTTGCAGTCAGTCGAGCTAAAGTTTCTTTCAATGAAAACTCTGCTTCTGCTTGCACTGGCCTCCATCAAGAGGGTAGGGGACCTGCACGCATTTGCGGTCGACGATTCGTGCCTAGGGTTTGGGCCGGCTGACTCCCAGGTAATCCTGAGGTCCCCGGCCCGGCTATTTGCCCAAGGTTCCCACTACTCCCTTCAGGGATCAGGTGGTGAGCCTGCAAGCGCTGCCCCTGGAGGAGGCAGACCCAGCCCTAGCTTTGCTCTGCCCTGTCCGAGCCTTGAGATGCTACGTAGACCGGACACAAAGCTTTAGGACCTCAGACCAGCTCTTTGTCTGTTACGGAGGCTGGCAGAAGGGGAATGCCATCTCTAAGCAGAGGATGGCCCACTGGATTGTGGATGCCATCAGCCTGGCTTATCAGGCACAGGGTGTGCCCTGCCTGCTCAGGTTGGGAGCTCACTCTACTAGGAGTGTTGCATCCTCCTGGGCACTAGCTTGTGGTGCCTCGCTGACAGATATTTGTAGAGCTGTGGGCTGGGTGACCACCACAAAGGGGCGTAGGCGGCTCGCACAGGACACTGGAAGGGGCAGCATCCATGGCACTTTGGTAGGGATCCCAATTCGTCAGTCACCGACATGACTCGGAGTGACCGACTGAAAGGGACTGTCTCGGATATATATATGTAACCCTCGTTCCCTGAAGGAGGTAACGGAGACGTCACGTCACGTCCCGTCGCCACGGCTGCTGTATCACAGCTGAGCGGACGGGTCACCGGCTCGGCTCCTCAGTGAAAACCTGGTATGTGTTGCACCGGCTGCCTTTTTATGCTCACGCTGTGATCAGTGGCAGCTGGATGCAAGCATCGCATGCCAATGTGTATTGGCTCGTTTAGTTTACATTTAAAGTGGATTGGTCTCTCTAAGCGAGATCCCAATTCGTCGGTCACCGACGTGATGTCTCCATTCCCTCCTTCAGGGAACGAGGGTTACATACGTAACCAAGAAGTTACTATTGTTAACTAAGACTAAAACTATAAAATTAACATTAACTTAAAAACTTATATATAAACTGATTTAAAAAAAAATCACACAGCAGAATGGCTAAAAATGAACTGAAATCAAATTGAAAGCATAACAAATTGAAATACAATCTTATTCAAAATATTAACAAAAATTGTAATAGTACATAATTTATACTCAAATAGCACTGAGCAGAAGTTTTTTAGTTTTTTAAAAATATATATTCCTTTCTTGACTTATTTTTTAATCTTTACACACAATTGGAAAATACAAAATATTTATTCGTATTTCCAAGATGAATTAAGCACGCAAATTCATCATAGTTACAACAAAGTAATACATTACTGTTGAAACATCTCTTAAATTATTATTTTATAATAGAAACAGAAATGTTGCCAGTATGCAATAAAGTGCAGTATGTCGTAAGCTAGTTGGCATACAACAGCAATTGTCCCAGTCTGCAGAAACATTAGCTGCAGAAGCAGGTGTGTTTGAGTTAAGAGGAAGATTTCTCTAAACTGTGCATGACTGAATACATTTAATAAGGTGGCTTCTTTAAGAAAAGAAAAGAAAAGAAAAGAAAAGAAAAGAAAAGAAAAGAAAAGAAAAGAAAAGAAAAGAAAAGAAAAGAAAAGAAAAGAAAAGAAAAGAAAAGAAAAGAAAAGAAAAGAAAAGAAAAGAAAAGAATTTAGGACCTCAGACCAGCTCTTTGTCTGTTACGGAGGCTGGCAGAAGGGGAATGCCATCTCTAAGCAGAGGATGGCCCACTGGATTGTGGATGCCATCAGCCTGGCTTATCAGGCACAGGGTGTGCCCTGCCTGCTCAGGTTGGGAGCTCACTCTACTAGGAGTGTTGCATCCTCCTGGGCACTAGCTTGTGGTGCCTCGCTGACAGATATTTGTAGAGCTGTGGGCTGGGTGACCACCACAAAGGGGCGTAGGCGGCTCGCACAGGACACTGGAAGGGGCAGCATCCATGGCACTTTGGTAGGGATCCCAATTCGTCAGTCACCGACATGACTCGGAGTGACCGACTGAAAGGGACTGTCTCGGATATATATATGTAACCCTCGTTCCCTGAAGGAGGTAACGGAGACGTCACGTCACGTCCCGTCGCCACGGCTGCTGTATCACAGCTGAGCGGACGGGTCACCGGCTCGGCTCCTCAGTGAAAACCTGGTATGTGTTGCACCGGCTGCCTTTTTATGCTCACGCTGTGATCAGTGGCAGCTGGATGCAAGCATCGCATGCCAATGTGTATTGGCTCGTTTAGTTTACATTTAAAGTGGATTGGTCTCTCTAAGCGAGATCCCAATTCGTCGGTCACCGACGTGATGTCTCCATTCCCTCCTTCAGGGAACGAGGGTTACATACGTAACCAAGAAGTTACTATTGTTAACTAAGACTAAAACTATAAAATTAACATTAACTTAAAAACTTATATATAAACTGATTTAAAAAAAAATCACACAGCAGAATGGCTAAAAATGAACTGAAATCAAATTGAAAGCATAACAAATTGAAATACAATCTTATTCAAAATATTAACAAAAATTGTAATAGTACATAATTTATACTCAAATAGCACTGAGCAGAAGTTTTTTAGTTTTTTAAAAATATATATTCCTTTCTTGACTTATTTTTTAATCTTTACACACAATTGGAAAATACAAAATATTTATTCGTATTTCCAAGATGAATTAAGCACGCAAATTCATCATAGTTACAACAAAGTAATACATTACTGTTGAAACATCTCTTAAATTATTATTTTATAATAGAAACAGAAATGTTGCCAGTATGCAATAAAGTGCAGTATGTCGTAAGCTAGTTGGCATACAACAGCAATTGTCCCAGTCTGCAGAAACATTAGCTGCAGAAGCAGGTGTGTTTGAGTTAAGAGGAAGATTTCTCTAAACTGTGCATGACTGAATACATTTAATAAGGTGGCTTCTTTAAGAAAAGAAAAGAAAAGAAAAGAAAAGAAAAGAAAAGAAAGAAAAGAAAAGAAAAGAAAAGAAAAGAAGAAATCTAATGACCATTTTGAACTCCCAACAGCTCATCTTTTCTCTGTCTGTTCTTTTCTGGCTCTTTATAGTAGAACCCCTCGTTTCTCTCTCTAAACCCTTACTGCCCCCTTCCCCCACTTTTTTGGTCATAAGCTCTGTTCAATTTTGAAACATCAGTCTCCCTGTAGAGCGTCTCTCTCGCCCTGAGCCATACGGAGCGCTGAGACTCAATCCACAGGCCCCTGGAGAACCGTGCAAGGAGAACAAAAGGAACCTGCAAACTGTGAAACTTACAGAGATGTACTTTGATAGCCTGAGATACCTGCTGGAGCGCTGATCCAGAACCCAGAGAGATTTGACATAATCAAGGCCTCACTATAGAAAGAGAGAGAGAGTGTGTGAAGTGGGTCAAGCCCAAACTCAACTCACTAAAATTCAGGGAAAACTTCTCTAATGATAATATCACATCCACATTACTTTCACAGCGCCTACAAATTGTTGTGATACAATGGTATTATTGAAGTACCGTTTAAACACCACTGTATATGAATGTAATATATCATATTATGGTCAATTATCTATTTCTTAAAAAGAAGAAGAATCGCATTTTACACTTTTAAAATTTAATTTAAACACCTCTTCTATTATGAACATGCCATTTTTGAATTAAAACTTATTTTGGAAATGATTAGGCAGGCAGGTTGAATTTAAAGTATTTTTAACATTTTAAATAAAGTAATTGTACCATTTTATTGTATTGCTATATGTATATATATATAATGGCTGTCGCCGGCCAACGAGTTGGTGTTTTTTCAATGTATGCTTCAGATACGAGTCACGACGAGGCGTTCCCCATAGCGACCCCTAGAGGACGCAGTGTCTCGTTCCCTACTGAGGGAACCATGGTTACATAAGTAACCCGAGACGTTATCTTTTTTCCAAATAAACTGTTCATATATAAAATATATATAAAATCATACTTTTGGGATATACACACACACACACACACACACACACACACATACACATAACAATAAAATAGCAATAAAAGACTGATTACCACTTTGTTAACTGCTAGTTAGTCAAAGAAGTTCTTAAGACAATTTATTCAACTGGCCTCAGGTTAGTAAGTCGTAATTAGTTCTGGTTCTAAAATATCAAATGGCAAAATGCAAAACAACTACTTTAAATACTTTTCATCTTAAAGGGATAGTTCACCCAAAAGTTGTCATTAATTACTCACCATCATGTCGTTTCAAACCCGTATGACCTTCGTTCATCTTCGGAACACAACTTAAGATATTTTTGATGGAATCTGAGAACTGTCTGACCCTGCATAGACAGCAATGCAACTGAAATGTTCCCAAGTCCAGAAACGTAGCAAGGATATCTGTAAAATAATCCATGTGACATCAGTGGTTCATCCGCAATTATACGAAGCTACGAGAATATTTTTTGTGCGCAAAAGAAAAAGAAAAAAAAGACTTTATTCAACAATTCGTCTCCTCCCCTGGTGCCATTTTGGAGAGTATCTGCTGGACGTAAACAGCGTATGCTGTTCTGTGTCAGCTGCGTCACACGGATACGCTATTTCCGTTCAGCTCAAATCACAACAATGTAGCAAACAGATCCGGCGTGACGCAGCTGACACATAACAGCATACGTTGTTTACGTCTAGCGGATATTCTCCAAAATGTCACCAGGGTGATGCGGAGGAGATTAATTGTTGAATACTTTTGCGCACAAAAAGTATGCTCGTATAGCTTCGTGTAATTGCGGATGAACCACTGATGTCACATGGATTATTTTACACATAATCTTAAATATCAATTAAATATCTTAATTTGTGTTTCGAAGATGAAAGAATGTCTTACAGGGTATGAAACGACATGAGGGTGAGTAATTAATGATAGAATTTTCCCTAACTAACCCTTTAACAAATACGTTTAAAACATAGGTTTTTAAATAATTTTTAAGATATGTATTTTGTATACATTAAAATAAATAATGAAACATTAACATTAAAATAAAAACATGAAACATGAATATTACAGTTCAAATAACTTTCAAATCACTTTTGCATGTTATACAACACATGACTTAATATGTAATTACTCTCAGACACCCTTATTTGTCACACATTACCATCTAATACCATCCATGTACTATGGTACCACCTCTGTATTTTTTGTTAAGGAGGATGAGAGCCGGCTGAATAAAAAGAGAGTGACAATGCATTTCATAGAAAAACACACTCAGGGGAATCCCTCTGCTCTATAGTTGTTGTAAATATAGAGATGATGACGACTGCTCTAAATGAAGATGTAGTTTTCAGCTCTATTACTGCCAACACTACAGCATGCTTTCATTCCAGGATCACCATTAAAACAATCGTGCTCTAATTGAGCTGCAATAAAATCACTTGCCTTATCTTAAATGCTTCATTACGACTGCAAATACAAATGGATTGGCTGCTGTTCTTAGCCCAGTTATTTGACTCTTTATTTGATGTTGTTATTGCCCGCCACCATTGTTGGAATTAACCCACTATCACATTGTATCGTTTGTGTGCCCATTTTAGAATATTTATTCTAGCACCTTAAGAGGCACCAACAACCTCTAAAAGCAGTTAAAAAAGATTTTATTCCATACTTGATGGGCTCAATAAAAAAGGTAACAACTGTTACCCCCCGTAAACAATGCACCCCTATACTATTATTACATTTGCGTTTCATTTCCTCTAGCATTCATAGTTCACAATATCATTAACGTGTGATTGTTTTTTGGGCCTTTCGTCCATTGGTCTGACCTGGGCCAGGGTTCATCACTTCAGCCGGTGGCATAGGACTGGACATAGACATAGAAATTTGAACATTTGTGGGGGGAAACAACAAGAAGTTTGTTCTGAATTCTTCAACAATAGTGAAGCAGAACAGGATACTGTGTATATAGCTAAGTTAATTGACTTGTGCAATGTCTAGTGCAACTTTCATTTTCAGTTAGGTTAGAGCAGCTCAGCTGTTAGTATGAGTAAAACAGAAAGTGATTCATTTATTGACATCTTATTCTAAATGATTTGCAACATTAATTATAACAGAGAGAGCAACAAAGGTGAAAAGCTGATTGCCTGATACCTTTAATGAACTTTATGCACACTCTATGTATTTTTGCTAAACTTTCAGATTTACGCAAGGTTCTGACATTCATAACCCCTCTCCCATGGCTTCATTCAAAGATGCATTGCAGATTTACTTTCACAATAATCATCATTAACTTGATTCACAGTATTTAAATGTACATGGGAACAAACAGTTTGGATGTTTTGCTTAACATCTCTTTTTGTGTTCCACAGAAGAAAGCAAGTCATACAGGTTTTGCATAAATGATGGTAAATTATGAGGATGATGATATATATATATTTTTTTTAATTAACTATTCCTTTAATTGCCAGAGACTTTCCATCAAGGTCACTGATTGGAGTAATAAAACATGTACAGTACTGAGAAATAGATAGCATACACTAATACGATTCATTATTGAAGAATGTATTTGACAGCATGTCTCTCACACTTCTGCCTGTTATGTGCTCAGAGAGCTCATGTTGCTAAACAGCAAACAATAATGTGATGTGTGCGAATATACAATACAGTTAGAGGCCCTCTCTTCACCTGTGACCACCATTCCTGATGTATGAATCCAAATGGGATTATACACAGTATGTCTGCCCTCTCCTGGACACAGACACCACCCACCCACTCTCACACACACATACATGTCTCTAAATGTTGTATCCATACTCACTGGCTTGTTAATATTTAAAGGGGTCATATGATGCGATTTTAATTTTTCCTTTCTCTTTGGAGTGTTACAAGCACTTGGTGCATAAAGATCTGTAAAGTTGCAAAGACTAAAGTCTCAAATCCAAAGAGATATTCTTTATAAAAGTTAAGAGTCAGCCACACCTACCTAAAACAGCTCGTTCTAACACGCTCCCACATATCTACATCACTATCTGGGAAGATTTGCATAACGCCACCCAAATGTTCACGCAAAGAAAGAAGACATAACTTTTATTCTCGCTGTAGTATTGTTGTTGCCCCCGCCATGTTGTGAAGGCGCTGTGTGTTTCTGTCACAGTCTTCAGCCGGTGTGCCCAGGAGGGCCACCAGATGACTGTGTTCTGGGAGCACATGGCTTGTGTTGTGTTTGTCTGTTGCCATGTGCTCTCTCCTGTCTATTGTCTGGCCCCTCCCATCTTGTTACCTCGTTATTGTTTTAGTTGCTCCACCTGTGTCTCCCTCGTTAGCCTCCTCGTTTGGTTCCTATTTATTCTCCTTGTGTCTGCCGTCCTGTGCTGAGCCGTCATTTCTCATTGTGTGTGTTTCGTGTCTGCATGTGTGCAGCTTTAGCTCTGCCTGTCTGTTTTTCCCCCTCGGGGTGGTTTGAGTTTGTTTTTGTTTCATTTTTTACCAAAATAAAGTACCATTTCTCCAGCGATTGAGTCCTCGCTTCATCTCCCCGCACGCACCGTGACAGTAGCAGTTTCGGTGGAATAATTGGCTCTGAAGCCAAACTGCATAGAGTAGAGATCATAGGGTGTGGTATTTAGATGGTTAATAATTTGTTTTACTATCAGTTTCTCTGCAATCTTAGACACAGTGGGCAATATACTGATGGGTCTGTAATTTGACATGGAATGAGGGTCTCCACTTTTGAAAATGGGAGCAATAACAGCTGATTTCCACATGCTTGGGAACATATTTTGTGAAATGGACAGATTGATAATTTTGGTAATGGGGCGTGTGACTGTTGTACTAAGCTCCTTGAGCATGACTGTATCCATACCAAAAATAGTATGCTGTTCTGTGTCAGCTGCGTCACACGGATACGCTATTTCCGTTCAGCTCAAATCACAACAATGTAGCAAACAGATCCGGCGTGACGCAGCTGACACATAACAGCATACGTTGTTTACGTCTAGCGGATATTCTCCAAAATGTCACCAGGGTGATGCGGAGGAGATTAATTGTTGAATACTTTTGCGCACAAAAAGTATGCTCGTATAGCTTCGTGTAATTGCGGATGAACCACTGATGTCACATGGATTATTTTACACATAATCTTAAATATCAATTAAATATCTTAATTTGTGTTTCGAAGATGAAAGAATGTCTTACAGGGTATGAAACGACATGAGGGTGAGTAATTAATGATAGAATTTTCCCTAACTAACCCTTTAACAAATACGTTTAAAACATAGGTTTTTAAATAATTTTTAAGATATGTATTTTGTATACATTAAAATAAATAATGAAACATTAACATTAAAATAAAAACATGAAACATGAATATTACAGTTCAAATAACTTTCAAATCACTTTTGCATGTTATACAACACATGACTTAATATGTAATTACTCTCAGACACCCTTATTTGTCACACATTACCATCTAATACCATCCATGTACTATGGTACCACCTCTGTATTTTTTGTTAAGGAGGATGAGAGCCGGCTGAATAAAAAGAGAGTGACAATGCATTTCATAGAAAAACACACTCAGGGGAATCCCTCTGCTCTATAGTTGTTGTAAATATAGAGATGATGACGACTGCTCTAAATGAAGATGTAGTTTTCAGCTCTATTACTGCCAACACTACAGCATGCTTTCATTCCAGGATCACCATTAAAACAATCGTGCTCTAATTGAGCTGCAATAAAATCACTTGCCTTATCTTAAATGCTTCATTACGACTGCAAATACAAATGGATTGGCTGCTGTTCTTAGCCCAGTTATTTGACTCTTTATTTGATGTTGTTATTGCCCGCCACCATTGTTGGAATTAACCCACTATCACATTGTATCGTTTGTGTGCCCATTTTAGAATATTTATTCTAGCACCTTAAGAGGCACCAACAACCTCTAAAAGCAGTTAAAAAAGATTTTATTCCATACTTGATGGGCTCAATAAAAAAGGTAACAACTGTTACCCCCCGTAAACAATGCACCCCTATACTATTATTACATTTGCGTTTCATTTCCTCTAGCATTCATAGTTCACAATATCATTAACGTGTGATTGTTTTTTGGGCCTTTCGTCCATTGGTCTGACCTGGGCCAGGGTTCATCACTTCAGCCGGTGGCATAGGACTGGACATAGACATAGAAATTTGAACATTTGTGGGGGGAAACAACAAGAAGTTTGTTCTGAATTCTTCAACAATAGTGAAGCAGAACAGGATACTGTGTATATAGCTAAGTTAATTGACTTGTGCAATGTCTAGTGCAACTTTCATTTTCAGTTAGGTTAGAGCAGCTCAGCTGTTAGTATGAGTAAAACAGAAAGTGATTCATTTATTGACATCTTATTCTAAATGATTTGCAACATTAATTATAACAGAGAGAGCAACAAAGGTGAAAAGCTGATTGCCTGATACCTTTAATGAACTTTATGCACACTCTATGTATTTTTGCTAAACTTTCAGATTTACGCAAGGTTCTGACATTCATAACCCCTCTCCCATGGCTTCATTCAAAGATGCATTGCAGATTTACTTTCACAATAATCATCATTAACTTGATTCACAGTATTTAAATGTACATGGGAACAAACAGTTTGGATGTTTTGCTTAACATCTCTTTTTGTGTTCCACAGAAGAAAGCAAGTCATACAGGTTTTGCATAAATGATGGTAAATTATGAGGATGATGATATATATATATTTTTTTTAATTAACTATTCCTTTAATTGCCAGAGACTTTCCATCAAGGTCACTGATTGGAGTAATAAAACATGTACAGTACTGAGAAATAGATAGCATACACTAATACGATTCATTATTGAAGAATGTATTTGACAGCATGTCTCTCACACTTCTGCCTGTTATGTGCTCAGAGAGCTCATGTTGCTAAACAGCAAACAATAATGTGATGTGTGCGAATATACAATACAGTTAGAGGCCCTCTCTTCACCTGTGACCACCATTCCTGATGTATGAATCCAAATGGGATTATACACAGTATGTCTGCCCTCTCCTGGACACAGACACCACCCACCCACTCTCACAGACACATACATGTCTCTAAATGTTGTATCCATACTCACTGGCTTGTTAATATTTAAAGGGGTCATATGATGCGATTTTAATTTTTCCTTTCTCTTTGGAGTGTTACAAGCACTTGGTGCATAAAGATCTGTAAAGTTGCAAAGACTAAAGTCTCAAATCCAAAGAGATATTCTTTATAAAAGTTAAGAGTCAGCCACACCTACCTAAAACAGCTCGTTCTAACACGCTCCCACATATCTACATCACTATCTGGGAAGATTTGCATAACGCCACCCAAATGTTCACGCAAAGAAAGAAGACATAACTTTTATTCTCGCTGTAGTATTGTTGTTGCCCCCGCCATGTTGTGAAGGCGCTGTGTGTTTCTGTCACAGTCTTCAGCCGGTGTGCCCAGGAGGGCCACCAGATGACTGTGTTCTGGGAGCACATGGCTTGTGTTGTGTTTGTCTGTTGCCATGTGCTCTCTCCTGTCTATTGTCTGGCCCCTCCCATCTTGTTACCTCGTTATTGTTTTAGTTGCTCCACCTGTGTCTCCCTCGTTAGCCTCCTCGTTTGGTTCCTATTTATTCTCCTTGTGTCTG
>NW_015505570.1:759766-771764 GCF_001515645.1 Sinocyclocheilus grahami
GGAGAGTAGACTACAATGCCGGCTGTTCTGACTCACAAACTGTAAGTAAGTTTTTTTTATATTTAAAGAGTATTTATTTTATATTTTTTTATATTTAAAGCAAGTTTTTTGGGCAGTGCAGAGTAGGGCTTGTTGTTTGTCATTTCTCCGATCACAAATGCAGCCATGGTTTTATGTTTACGCGGCGCGATGCAACACGTAAAAAGACCGTATAAGTCATTATAATCCATAATTATGTCCCACTGGATGCAACGAATGCCTCTTTTATAATGGGTTTCATGTTTTTTAATCATCGCTCCGGCCTGACATCGCATCCTCACAATATGGTAGGGGCGTAACATTTCCGCCACACGCTTGAGGTATTCGGCCAATCATAACACACTGGATAGCTGGCCAATCACCGCACACCTTGCTTTTCAGACCGATGAGCTTTGTAAAAATCGACGCGTTTCAGAAAGGCGGGGCATAGAGGAGAAACAATGTACAGTATGTGGAAAATGTTTTTTTTTACTTTAAACCGCATAAACCCATTTCATTGCACCAAATACACAAAATAATGTTCTTTTTAGCAACATCATATGACCCCTTTAAATGAATTCTTCAAAAGTAAGCCCTTTGTAGCATGATTCCCAACTGAATAGTGTGAAACTCTGTTGTGCTACCAAACTGTTTGTTTGAGCAACCCAACCAACACAAAACAACCACATTGGCATAACCACTGGTGTTTAGAAAACCTGTTTGAAAATACTATTTTGGCAATACCAGTTTGTAACACCATAGAGGCATACAATAAAAAAATAAAAAAAACTTGAAACTCCAAGAAGTAATCCTGGCCTTGATGTTGTCCATAAGGATTTGACTGGATTTTAAAAGATGGTGTTTCTTATAGAAAGAGCAAGTCCTGAATGTGACTAAATAATTTTTTTTGGCTATTGGTTAACATAATTTACCCATGCAGACCAGGTGATGTCAGCTGATAATTATACAGGAGCATGTTTTCAGTGTCTGATATAATAGCTACTGCTCATTGTGTGTGAAACTAATGACAATACAATTCATAACAGGGCAACAAGCCATTCTTTCCTTTAACTTGGCAGACAATTTGGCTGGATGTTTTACTCTATTATCAAGCATACATGGCATATACTGTACTGAAATTGGAAAGTTGTGAAACATAATTTAAGCTAAATATTCCACATAGCAAATATCTAATTAAACAAGTCTGGTATTAATAGCATGTCAGTTTTGTCTTATTAATACATTGAGGTGTAAAACATAATGATAGTTATTTACCACAGCTCTGTGAGTGACAGCAGTGTGTTCTCATTAGAGGAAGTAAATGGAATGCAGTGATAAACCAGAACTCATAATATTGTCCATTTATTCAAACACAGGGAGGGAGAAGGCTTTTAAGGATTGTTTTGTTTTGTTAACCGCATTGGTATTCTTTTGTCAAAAGGCTATTGGATGATATGCATTAACTGAAGAGTGTCCCAGAGGACTTTGGGGCTTCCATAATGCCTATGGGTGTACTGAGCAGGTGCACAACTGAGAGAAAATAGACTGGACACCAACATGACAGAAACCCAGAGGAGTAAAACAAAATTATCTCCTTTTCTTTCACTGAGGTTGCTCTTTCAGAGCTCAAGATAATCCACAAAGTATCAGCTTCATCTCATACATCCAAAAATTCTGTAAAAATAAATATAAAAACAGACAGAAATGAGTCAATTGTTGACAGTAAAAACATAACTCTACAAATGTCAATAGCTTAATTTGGTCTTAATCTGATAATAATTATTTGTTCTTATTGAGATTTGCAGACAGTTTGAGACATTGAGATAATCACTAGAGGAGAAACATAGGGAGATTACAGGAGTATTTTTCTTAGCAAAATCTGACGAGAAGCAATCTAGATATTGCAGAGATTACAACTGTGACTGCAAGGAAGGCAGTGTGTTTACACGTGACCTTAACATCAACTCACAGTCACTGAGACGCATAGGTATATCACCTCAGCATGAGTGAAGGTGTATGTATGTGTGTGTGTGTGTGTGTGTTTGCTGGTCTAGTCCCGTGGGCCATAACGGTAATCCCTCTACTCTACACTCATCAGCAGGTGTGTGTGTGTCTTCAGGCATGACTGTTGGCTGCTCTTCCTCCATGGACTCCAGTGGGACGCTGGGGAATGGCCTCTGCTGGGCAAAATGGCTCCAGGAAACACAGATTCTCCTTCTCTCAGACAAAAGCCAGCATATATTTCCATTCCATATATGCTCTCACCTGTTAATGACTGAAAAAGGGGGGAAATGTCATCTGTAGTGATTTTTGCAGGGTATCGGTTTTCACAGGGCCTTGAGAATGTGGGTGAGGCCTGTCAACACCCTCTCATCGGTCACACACAGGTCACATGACCCTGCCTGTCACATGACCTGAGAATCTTCCTGTCGGAAGAAACAAGATTACCATTTTCATCTATTGCTCTCACCTTGATCCTTTGTTTCCTAATCAGCTCCACATGCAGAACCTGCTGGAATATGCCAGTGGCTTCCAATGCAACATTTAACTTGTGTGTTGGCATATGTTGCAATTAATCTCTTATAAAGCCATTCAACACTCACATAGAAAAAGAACAGTTAAAATGAGAGTTTGCATGTGATAATGGTGTGACGCTGTGTTTCGTTGTGAAAGCGAAACTACTTTATTTGGCTTTCCAAAAATAGACACGACTAGAAATCAGTGGTTAAGTTGTATTTACAACACTGTTCCAGAACACTTCAACCCAAATATTCAGATGTGTGCAGCACATTTATGGAGGACCGTTTCCTGATCCTGGGAGAGTAGACTACAATGCCGGCTGTTCTGACTCACAAACTGTAAGTAAGTTTTTTTTATATTTAAAGAGTATTTATTTTATATTTTTTTATATTTAAAGCAAGTTTTTTGGGCAGTGCAGAGTAGGGCTTGTTGTTTGTCATTTCTCCGATCACAAATGCAGCCATGGTTTTATGTTTACGCGGCGCGATGCAACACGTAAAAAGACCGTATAAGTCATTATAATCCATAATTATGTCCCACTGGATGCAACGAATGCCTCTTTTATAATGGGTTTCATGTTTTTTAATCATCGCTCCGGCCTGACATCGCATCATCACAATATGGTAGGGGCGTAACATTTCCGCCACACGCTTGAGGTATTCGGCCAATCATAACACACTGGATAGCTGGCCAATCACCGCACACCTTGCTTTTCAGACCGATGAGCTTTGTAAAAATCGACGCGTTTCAGAAAGGCGGGGCATAGAGGAGAAACAATGTACAGTATGTGGAAAATGTTTTTTTTTACTTTAAACCGCATAAACCCATTTCATTGCACCAAATACACAAAATAATGTTCTTTTTAGCAACATCATATGACCCCTTTAAATGAATTCTTCAAAAGTAAGCCCTTTGTAGCATGATTCCCAACTGAATAGTGTGAAACTCTGTTGTGCTACCAAACTGTTTGTTTGAGCAACCCAACCAACACAAAACAACCACATTGGCATAACCACTGGTGTTTAGAAAACCTGTTTGAAAATACTATTTTGGCAATACCAGTTTGTAACACCATAGAGGCATACAATAAAAAAATAAAAAAAACTTGAAACTCCAAGAAGTAATCCTGGCCTTGATGTTGTCCATAAGGATTTGACTGGATTTTAAAAGATGGTGTTTCTTATAGAAAGAGCAAGTCCTGAATGTGACTAAATAATTTTTTTTGGCTATTGGTTAACATAATTTACCCATGCAGACCAGGTGATGTCAGCTGATAATTATACAGGAGCATGTTTTCAGTGTCTGATATAATAGCTACTGCTCATTGTGTGTGAAACTAATGACAATACAATTCATAACAGGGCAACAAGCCATTCTTTCCTTTAACTTGGCAGACAATTTGGCTGGATGTTTTACTCTATTATCAAGCATACATGGCATATACTGTACTGAAATTGGAAAGTTGTGAAACATAATTTAAGCTAAATATTCCACATAGCAAATATCTAATTAAACAAGTCTGGTATTAATAGCATGTCAGTTTTGTCTTATTAATACATTGAGGTGTAAAACATAATGATAGTTATTTACCACAGCTCTGTGAGTGACAGCAGTGTGTTCTCATTAGAGGAAGTAAATGGAATGCAGTGATAAACCAGAACTCATAATATTGTCCATTTATTCAAACACAGGGAGGGAGAAGGCTTTTAAGGATTGTTTTGTTTTGTTAACCGCATTGGTATTCTTTTGTCAAAAGGCTATTGGATGATATGCATTAACTGAAGAGTGTCCCAGAGGACTTTGGGGCTTCCATAATGCCTATGGGTGTACTGAGCAGGTGCACAACTGAGAGAAAATAGACTGGACACCAACATGACAGAAACCCAGAGGAGTAAAACAAAATTATCTCCTTTTCTTTCACTGAGGTTGCTCTTTCAGAGCTCAAGATAATCCACAAAGTATCAGCTTCATCTCATACATCCAAAAATTCTGTAAAAATAAATATAAAAACAGACAGAAATGAGTCAATTGTTGACAGTAAAAACATAACTCTACAAATGTCAATAGCTTAATTTGGTCTTAATCTGATAATAATTATTTGTTCTTATTGAGATTTGCAGACAGTTTGAGACATTGAGATAATCACTAGAGGAGAAACATAGGGAGATTACAGGAGTATTTTTCTTAGCAAAATCTGACGAGAAGCAATCTAGATATTGCAGAGATTACAACTGTGACTGCAAGGAAGGCAGTGTGTTTACACGTGACCTTAACATCAACTCACAGTCACTGAGACGCATAGGTATATCACCTCAGCATGAGTGAAGGTGTATGTATGTGTGTGTGTGTGTGTGTGTTTGCTGGTCTAGTCCCGTGGGCCATAACGGTAATCCCTCTACTCTACACTCATCAGCAGGTGTGTGTGTGTCTTCAGGCATGACTGTTGGCTGCTCTTCCTCCATGGACTCCAGTGGGACGCTGGGGAATGGCCTCTGCTGGGCAAAATGGCTCCAGGAAACACAGATTCTCCTTCTCTCAGACAAAAGCCAGCATATATTTCCATTCCATATATGCTCTCACCTGTTAATGACTGAAAAAGGGGGGAAATGTCATCTGTAGTGATTTTTGCAGGGTATCGGTTTTCACAGGGCCTTGAGAATGTGGGTGAGGCCTGTCAACACCCTCTCATCGGTCACACACAGGTCACATGACCCTGCCTGTCACATGACCTGAGAATCTTCCTGTCGGAAGAAACAAGATTACCATTTTCATCTATTGCTCTCACCTTGATCCTTTGTTTCCTAATCAGCTCCACATGCAGAACCTGCTGGAATATGCCAGTGGCTTCCAATGCAACATTTAACTTGTGTGTTGGCATATGTTGCAATTAATCTCTTATAAAGCCATTCAACACTCACATAGAAAAAGAACAGTTAAAATGAGAGTTTGCATGTGATAATGTATCTTTATGCACTGCAGAAAACAATCCTATGACATCTGTTCTGCACCAGTGACACCTATATATATCTTTTCAGCACACCTAAAGACACGTGCAAATGGGTGATGGCATTAAAAACTAATACCAGATAAATAAATTGTATCATTCAAAGATTGTTTTAGCTTGTGCTTGATCTTCTATTATTCTAGCTGAGAAAGCCCTCTATACAAATCTTTATTAGGGTCAGTTCCAATCCTCTAATTTGATTGGTCAAGAGCAGTCAGAGAGTGCTAATATTTCTTATAACAGCACTGGATCTTTCTGTTTGTCTGTTTTCACCACATGGAATTTCAATATTTTGCAACATTATAACTAAACTATTTTCATATTCATTCATTCAATCAATCAATCAAATGACGGCCATGTTGATATGTGATACAACAGCACTGCTGCTCCTGGCGCTCACGCTTATTAATTTGTTTACTAAAAAAATTAATAAAAGTAAATAAATTCTAACAATGTTTTGGTATGTATGAACGTATGTAAATACATTTGATATATTTTGCTTATGACATTGCTTAGACATGGGTAAGGCAGCTTTAAAGTTGTTATTAAAATATTACAGTTTATTAAAGTTTTAAAGTATTATTCAAGTTCCTTTTAATAATAATAATATATTTATATAATACTTATTAAATTTAAAACTTATTAAATTCTTATTCTTATTATTTTACAGTTAATTTAACACTTCCTGGACTATAAGTCTAGTTTTGTCCACCAGTAGCTCTCAATCCATATCCACAGTAACATCTCTCTCCCCATAAATGGACGGCATTCAACAAGGTCTCAGATCCACTCTGATTTACATAACTATCGGTCAGATGGTTATCAGTGAGCAAATGTTTTTCAGTTGTAGCCAAATAACGGAGCTGAACAAACGAAAGATAACCCTCAGAAGGAACACATACACTTGGGGTGATTTTTGGTTATTTAGTAAATTGGTGCCTGTGGGAGGCTTTGAATAAAGGCTTTTGTCCAGCCTCAACCAGGATCACAAGTGTTATTAATGCTAATAATATACTTGAGCAAATAGAGCTCTATGGCAGGTTAATCGGATGATATGAGCCCCTGCTCATGGTGTTTACCAAAGGATCATGGGAGTCGAGCAGGGGTTCATCATAATAACCCTGGATCAGAGAAAAATCCCAGGCATTTGCTCTGCTAGCCTATGAGAGAGTCCACTGTCAGTCATGTGATTCCATGATGAAGTGTCTTACAGAGCCTTAAGATCAGCAACAACAGAGTGCCAGATTTTAGACATTCATTATGTAAGAATATCTCCATATCATATTTATGTGTGAACATGATACTTTTGAGATGGTGCTCTCATGGTATAGTGTGCTACATGAAATTAGGTTGAATCACTGCACACATGATCAGCCAACTACACAAAAGAGCACATATTTTTTAGCCCCACGTCTAATTGTTTCACTTGTGACCGCAGAGACTAGCTGTCTGCTTCTGTCCATCACCTTTTGGTCTTCTCATTTTTCTTTCTCTGTTGTTCTTTTCAGACTCTGAATTTACAGAGGACAGCTGTGGAATTATGTGTTCGTCTAAGATGTGAATAACAGACGCATAAATCCCTGCGGACAGTATTCTGTGTTGACAATGGCTGCCAAACCTGGCTGATGTCACCTGGGTAATGTTGCAAGCTAACGGATGAGTTTTTTTATTTTTTTAGAAAGCACCGTGTGAACACTTTGTGAAAGTGAAAACATTATTATTATTTTTTTAAATACAAACAAAAAAATTGTTATTTCATGCATGAGTTTCTACAGTAAGTACAGATTTGGTTCATAGTAAATCATTTCATCAACATGGATGTGCTGCACACTCTGATCTGCTCAGTAGACTGAAGTCATTATCCGAATGTATGCTCGCCATCGCTTCACATGTCCTGTCATTGAGGGAGTGAGTGATAAGATGCACTGGGTCAGTCAGATGGAAGGATCCAGGACAAAACAAGTGTGTCATCTTTTCTATTTCAAAACATCTTTTGTGCAACAACCATTCAACCCTGCTGAATTCAAAATATTTCAGGGTTGAATGTTAGAGGGTGGAAAATCAGTGCAGAAATGTCTAATAATAGATAATAGCCTACTTTAAAAAAAAAATAATATATCAAACTTTTAAACTGTTACTCCTAGTCCTTACTATGTTTGTATGTGTGTTTGAAGTCGGATCGCTGAAAACAAAGAACAGGACCTGGAGTAATGATTGTGCTAACTGAACATGTGTCACGTTTTACAGCTTTCTCTCTTTACCATCACACTCACACACAATGAGTATAAACACATGCATTTGCTCTAAACAACAGCGGCATCTGCAGCCTCTACAATGCTGAAGATAAACTGTCATTCCAGGCCTATTTAATCTCATAGCAGCCATTATGTTGGCAGATCAGAACTTGTGAACATTTTAATTTGATTGAGAAGCTAAGCACATGCTGCAACCAAAGCTGTGATTGAAAGCAAGCTGAAGATGCAAGTGGTACACAGAAAACAGTGCCTGCAGCATGCACACACACACACACACCAATTATATAGCATCATATGTAATTTATTCAACCTTGTTTCAGTAAATTGTAATTCTTACACCTTAAAAAAGATAATTAACTATCACTCATGTTGCAAAATGTGCCTTGTAATAAATCACACATAGTAATTGGAATGTATGAATAAAATGTTTTAGGGTTGAAGTTCCGGATAAAGGCAGCCACAACCACAACAGATGCATTACAGTAAATGTATTTTGTGTCTGTTTGAAGAAAAACACAATGTCACCCAGACAGCCTACAGAAAGTAATGCCATTCAAAATTACAATAATAACAACAACAACAACAACAATAATAATAATAATAATAATAATAATAATAATAATAATAGTTAGATAGACAGACAGACAGACAGATATTTATAATGGAAATGATAGACAGATACAAACCTGGTATGCAACTGTTTTCTACTTTTATAAGCACAATATTTCAGACATACATTATTAAAACCGAACAATTGGTCACTTTGGCTGAACACTCTAGCATTGTTGCAGCAAACAAGAAAGTCTTGTTTTTAAACAAATAATGGCTCTCTGTCTATAAACATCTAAACCACATTCAGTGACTGACTACCCTGCAACTCTATTGGACCTGCAACTGACTATTTGGAGTCAGACACCGAGACATTAGTAAATCCAGTGTGTGTGTGTGTGTGTGTGTGTGTGTATGTGTCTGGTAGAGAGTGAGAGAGACAGAGAAAGATTAGAGGTAATACATATTGTTGGATGTCTCACCTCGCCATCATTGAGGGATATTTGGGGATTACGATTATAGTGTGTAACAACCTAACTGGATCTTCTGCCCTGGGCTTTTGTCCACAAAGAAACACAGAAACATATCCCACAATCCTCTCTGCTCTCTCCCCAGCCCACAGTAATGCTGTCAGCACAACACCGCTTCAAAACTAGCTGTGCAGGTGGAAAAAAAGAATAAACTTTGAATTTGAGTTTTTGGATTTAAACATGACCTCTCTGGAGAATGTGAGCATGCTGGGAAATAAATCTTTAGGAAACAATCACTTCAATAGTTTATTTATTTTACATTTTACCATTTATTTTTACTTTATCACCATTTCTGTCCTGTAATGTGTATTAATCTACAGGCATAAGGAGATGAAGGAGACTCGTACTCAGCTGAACTCTGGATAGACTTCAGACTGCTTTGATTTAATAAGAACATTGTGGCCTTATGTTTATGTGAAATACAGCAGTCCACACTTCTGTCTGCGTGTGTGTGTGTGTGCTGAGGGGCTAGGGCCTTTGCAGGGGCCTGAGTGGATACTGTAAGAGTGCGTTTGTGTGTGTGTGTTTGTTGAAGGGAGGGTGATGAATATTAAGGGTCTATTGTAATGAAAATCCTGCTGGCCTTTGGAGAGAGAGGCTTTAAAGCTGTAGCCGTAGGGACTTCCATCTGCCATACTTTCAGCCCTCAAACACACACACACACACACACACACACACATCGTCAACTCTCTCCCCTTCAAACACACAAATACTCACAAATCAGCCCAGCTCTCACACTCTGCTATTTGAACACATGTAAACTCCTGTACACTCAAGCACAGTCCTTATTACTGTCAACACATTGTATTAAAAAAGTAGGGAAGGGAGTGTTGTGGTGGAAGGACCCAGTTTTTGTTTTGTATTTGTTTGAGTGAGGGTGACAGTTTGATGATGTGCATAAACAAGTATGGCAACATCAAACTACTTGTACATATTTGGGAGAATCTCATGAAACATTAAAAGCATATGAGATCATATTTCACCCCAAAATCAAAAGAAAAAAAATGAAGAAATAAAAAGTATGCTGCTAAAGAAAATACAGCCTATTTTAGAATCATTAAGAATTTTTCTTTCCCCCCCCCCCATAATAATTAAGCACATTTCCCCCCACTAATTTTCATTAATGCAGTGCATATGGATGTTTTATCATTTTAAATTCTCATTACTCTAAATTGTGATTTTCATTTCATGTAATACAGCCATTTTTACTGTACTTCATTAAGAAAGTAAACCGATGATTGAAAATAATATGTTATTTTAATATATTGTAATATGTAATGTATTCCTGTGACACTAAAGACAAGAGTAATGGCTGCTGAAAATTCACGAAGCTCTAGTCTTTAGTGTCACATGATCTTTCAAAAATCACTCTAATATGCTCAAGAAAAATGTCCTTGATCAGTCTAATTCTTTGGTTTCTTTGATCAATCAATATTTCAAAAGAACAGAGTTTATTACTGTCTCTTTTAATCAATTTGATGTCCTTGCTGAATAACAGTACTAATTTCTTTCAAAAACAAAATAATAATAATAACGTCTTACTGACCCCAAACTTTTCAACACTAGTGCATATTGTTGTTTCATTAACAAGTCATTCAACGCTGTACAAAACTGCTGCATTAAATTATAATAATTATAATAATTATGTCTTGTCCTTAACAGGTTTGTGATATACACCTTTAGGTGTTCATACTTTTAGAACAGTGTTATCTACAAAAGCTATAGACATCCTAAATTGCAAAAACAATTATTTCACAAAAGTAAAACAAATAGATAAGTCTATGATATGTCCTATTTGTATATTTGCATTTATTTATTATTTATTGCTTCTCGGACCTTTATCTGTAGCTCTTCATTATAGAGGAAAAAGAAGAGACACTTTGGAGCACACACAGCACAAACCTTCATCCCATCACCATATCATCATCATCATCATGATCATAATCATCTCAACAGCCGCATCTGCCCTTTAACACTCTCTAATACTATTCTAATGCTATTCACCACTAAAGCTACCACAGTCTATTCCACTGCCACTTTCATCTACTGTACATCCACCACATTTATGTCCACTTCTATCCTCACTCAATGTTTATTAGGTGTATTTTTGTGTAAAATGAAGTGATGAGAGGCACAGCTCATCCATCACACCCGTCCTTCCTGTAGATGACCGCGGCTCACTACATTACCTGTTGTGATGTGGTCAGGATGGTCCTGCACGACTGCCACTGATGCTGTAGAACCGCTCATCCCTGCAGAATCCTCGTTCACTCTGGAGAGATATCCGCTGTTCTTCCCTTAATGCTCTTCACCAGACATCTTTCGAGCTGGACCTGTGGCCTGTCTGCAGTGCATGCTGGGACCGGGGAGATGAAGTGTGTCCTTTGTGTAATGTGGCATTATGGGAAGTATGCCTGTAATGTGGCGCTAGAAGGACCCTCGGCAGAGTACAACTATAACCCAATCGCGCAAACACACTGGGGTGCTGATGATTGCGCCTTCTACTGTGACGCATCTTCCCAGTGTTCATGATATGTGTTCATATGAAGAGTTTCATAGTGAGCTAAAACTTCAGCATGATTTGTTCTGGACTGCTAAGATGAGAAAGGTGTCAGAATACTGCTTTTTGTACAGTGTACATTTTAAATAATTTATCAGATTCAGAAATCTTTAATAAGCCACACAAAGGTTAATCCAAAGAAGACAGAAAAACTAAACACAACCATAACATACAGTATATGTATGCATTGACACTGATGTCTACACTGACGTGACTGGACAAAAGTGAAGCAAAAACACAGCAACTTAAATACTAAGGCAAACAAGGGTAATTATTAGACAGAATAACAAAATTAAATCTGCGACTACATGTGAGAAATGACTCAACAACCAATCTCAGGCAGGCAGGACTACAACAGAAACGGTAAACAAACGCAAAACCAAATAGAGTCAATAAAAAAGAGAAAGGATTAAAACAATATATATATATTAAAAACATTATCAGTAAAAATAGAAATAGGGTGAAATATTATTCCAAAATAATTTTATATATATATATATATATATATATATATATATATATATATATATATATATATATTATTATTATTATTATTATTATT
>NW_015505570.1:772052-808087 GCF_001515645.1 Sinocyclocheilus grahami
TCTGTCCTGTAATGTGTATTAATTTACAGGCATAAGGAGATGAAGGAGACTCGAACTAAGCTCAACTCTGGATAGACTTCAGACTGCTTTGATTTAATAAGAACATTGTGGCCTTATGTTTATGTGAAATACAGCAGTCCACACTTCTGTCTGCGTGTGTGTGTGTGTGCTGAGGGGCTAGGGCCTTTGCAGGGGCCTGAGTGGATACTGTAAGAGTGCGTTTGTGTGTGTGTGTTTGTTGAAGGGAGGGTGATGAATATTAAGGGTCTATTGTAATGAAAATCCTGCTGGCCTTTGGAGAGAGAGGCTTTAAAGCTGTAGCCGTAGGGACTTCCATCTGCCATACTTTCAGCCCTCAAACACACACACACACACACACACACACACATCGTCAACTCTCTCCCCTTCAAACACACAAATACTCACAAATCAGCCCAGCTCTCACACTCTGCTATTTGAACACATGTAAACTCCTGTACACTCAAGCACAGTCCTTATTACTGTCAACACATTGTATTAAAAAAGTAGGGAAGGGAGTGTTGTGGTGGAAGGACCCAGTTTTTGTTTTGTATTTGTTTGAGTGAGGGTGACAGTTTGATGATGTGCATAAACAAGTATGGCAACATCAAACTACTTGTACATATTTGGGAGAATCTCATGAAACATTAAAAGCATATGAGATCATATTTCACCCCAAAATCAAAAGAAAAAAAATGAAGAAATAAAAAGTATGCTGCTAAAGAAAATACAGCCTATTTTAGAATCATTAAGAATTTTTCTTTCCCCCCCCCCCATAATAATTAAGCACATTTCCCCCCACTAATTTTCATTAATGCAGTGCATATGGATGTTTTATCATTTTAAATTCTCATTACTCTAAATTGTGATTTTCATTTCATGTAATACAGCCATTTTTACTGTACTTCATTAAGAAAGTAAACCGATGATTGAAAATAAAAACTTTTCAACACTAGTGCATATTGTTGTTTCATTAACAAGTCATTCAACGCTGTACAAAACTGCTGCATTAAAGCCACCCAAAGCAGTGCATTACACTGATTTCACCACAGTTTTTACTGTGTTTTACCTCATACCAAATGACACTCCTTAACGGAGGTAAAATCATTCACTCGGCTTCTCATGGCCTCCCGCCCCATTATATTTCTCATATTCCCTACTATCTGTCATATACAGACACTTTTCACAATCTAATCAATTAACGATGTGGTAGACAGCTCTGATAGAATGTTACCTAAATATTATAAATGATCTTTGAACATGCTTAGATTTTCTTCAAAATGTAAATGAGTAAATAACAAAAAAATTAATAACCTGTTACCCGACTACTAACGCATCTGGTGTTACACAGTAATGCAGTATAGGTAAAATATCAAGTTTCAGAGCATATTTGGTTTATCTTAAGTTTTTCATAAATCTCACTTAATTGTATTAGATGTATGCTTAAAAAAGTAAATTGAATAATGAAAATAATGAAAAAAAGAATACAATTTAAAATATATTATCCGAACAGAATGCACCTTTTCTTTAGGTATGTTTTAAGAAGATTTTGATATAAATAGTGATTACAATTGATTGATTTTTGTCAGTGTGTCTCTTTCTGTCCTCCACTCCTCTCGTTTCTATCTTCTGTCTGTCTTCAGATCAGAAGTGTTGAGCTTTGACTCAAGCCTGCAGGAGTACTGACCCATACAGTCATTAGAGAAGGAATCGCCCCTCTCGCTCTGTCTGATCCTCCATCACCGGATAGGATCAAATAAGAGGCAGTTGTGTTTACTTCCTCATCCATCTAATTTCTGTAGCGATGGCTGCAGCCGCCTCATCTCCTTACCACTGCTTAAGCTGCATGGATTCAGAGTCCAGCCCGCGGGCAAACACTCTCAGCACAGCTACACCTAAATGGATTAACCCTCCATACACACAAACACACACACACTCACACACACACACACACACACCAGTACAGGTGGAGGCTTCATTACCCAGAGTGTGTTAGATGCAACTTCAGACTTAATGCATCATCAAAAAAGTCCAGAAAAAAATAACATCCAGCAATACATGAAGGGACGTGTTTATGGGTATTAGCTCAAAGCTTACCACAGCACTAGCTCAAATAGGATTCCTATATTGGGATACAAACCGATAGATCTCATTTAAAGAGGTATTGCCCTCTGGTATCAGTTCAGTATGTAACATTTAGGCCAGTGGTTGATGCATTATGCAACAAAGAAAACTCCTTGGGCATTTAAAGGAGGGTGTTTAGGAAACAAGGTGTTCGTGTGAAATATGTGGTAACAGATCAAATGTCCACGTTCATGAAATGAAGGAAAAAGTTTTTTTTTATTGCCTAATAAACCACAACACCTTGTCATGACCTGAAAAAATAATAATAATACAAATACAAATATTAATTTAAATATTACAAAATTATCAGATAAAATATTTGTATTAATCCATATGAAACATTTAACAAGAGTAAAGTCTGTGTCTGAGACACCTATGTGTGAACCGTGAATAGTATAAATGTTAAATAGGCCACTGGAAAATTAACATTTGATTTATTATTATTAAATTATTGTTGTTGTTGTTACTTGGATGAAAATAAAATAAATCTAAAGGGAAAAAAAATCATGAGATTTATCACAATTAACTACTTAAAGAGAAACAAAAAAATATGATTTATTATTATTATTATTATTATTATTTTATTATTATTTATATTAATAATAATAATAACTCTAAATAAAAAATAAAATAAATAAATAAAAATAGAAAATAAAAACTTCTCTATCACTAAAAATGTTGCAAGGGGAAGTGCTAACCTGCTACTTGTTTGAAAATATGTATTTGCCACATTAACTACAACATTTGTCGTATTAAAGACAGGGCAAACATATTTTAAAGAAACACTTTCACTGTGTATAGTTTTGCTGACTGAGTAGTAATTATGTCTAATAAACAACAATACAAAAAGAGCAACTCATAGCAGAAGGTTCACAACAGATGATCACTAGCTCATTCACCCCCTGCAGACTGCATCAAACACTGCTTCCAGAAAATAACTACCCTAACCTGGCTTGATTCAGACCCCCAGACCCTCTCAGAGCCCCTTTATAGTGTGATTTTGGCAAGTCCAACCTCTGAACTGAATGCTGGTACTAAAGAGAAGCATGGTTAGGCTAGCCCCGGCCTGCTTTAACTAGATTGATCACCCATTACACAAATTAACCTTAAAGTGCCGTCTGCCACAGGAAGTGTTTAACCAATCTATTTACGACCCCAACATACTCCAACATAATTAACTGTCACACATCAGCTGGGTTTAATGGCAATATTGGATTTCTGACATATTAAAAAGCTCATCATCTTGCCAATAATGCAAATAACTATTTAAAAGCCTCCCACAGCTAATCTGGACAGCATAAACCATGATCACAGCACATCTTTCTGTTTTAACTGTTCTGTAGGTATTTCAGAATTCCACGCCCCACGGCGAATGTTCACACATAAAAAAAGGCCCAGGACAAATGTGAGTCAGATTCAGGCCAGTTCATGTAGCTGTCATTTGCCCTGTAAAACCAGCATTATGTTCGTATTTCATCCTACATTCATTGAGCTTTGCCAATTTAATGAGTACATGTCCATACATAAAGCTTTTACTTGATTTTGCTGAACTGTATAGTAAAAAGGTCACCAAGGTAACATTATCTATTTATAACAGCTAGACAAGAATATATATATATTTTTTACTTCACTTCATACACTTATAGATTATGAGCATTTCAAAGTGTGAAATAATCAGCTTGAACGAGTATATCAGCAGTAACGGCAACTCTTTTTACACAGTTTGTAACTGGTTATCGTTTGTAATACTTTCACCCATTTCAATTTGGAGGATTAATATAAATATTATTTCATGTTACACCATATGGAGTTCTGGTAGGATAAAAAAAAAAGATATATATGTATATAACAATTAATAAAATACATACATAGATATATACATACACAACAAAAGATGTCAAGAGGTCAAATTCCTCACAAGATGTACCAGATGTTTTCTTTAGTAAATGGTGTGCGTATCAGAATCCTGAATACAGAATACTGTTCTTTCAAATCAGTCTAAATCATAATATTGTAATGTTTTAATAATGTCGTGGTAATGTAATGTTGTGCTTTTAATCTGGACACTGTTCCATAAACACTACATATTTACAGCTATTAAAGTGAAAGATAAATAATTTATTTTAATAATTGAATAATTTAATTACTGGCTCGTCCAGTCAGCTAGCCAGCCAAAAAATAATAATAATAATAAAAAAAAAATTATTCTTGTTGACCCCTGATATGAGAGCCATTTTCAAGTAATCAGTGTTAGTCATTTAGCAATGCTAGCTTTGCGGTCCCTATTTTGGGAGTTTGAAGACCCCATGAGTAGTACTCTGAAAGGTGTTTAGTTTCCATTCTGCTCCTTAACGGCCATACTAGAGTGAAACACTGTGATTTATTAGGTTATAAGAGAAGACATGACTGCTTGGAGAGGTTGTACATTCTTGTTGACCCCTGATATGAGAGCCATTTTCAAGTAATCAGTGTTAGTCATTTAGCAATGCTAGCTTTGTGGTCCCTATTTTGGGAGTTTGAAGACCCCATGAGTAGTACTCTGAAAGGTGTTTAGTTTCCATTCTGCTCCTTAACGGCCATACTAGAGTGAAACACTGTGATTTATTAGGTTATAAGAGAAGACATGACTGCTTGGAGAGGTTGTACTGTGAGAATAATAGAGCAAATGTTCAAACTTTCTTTCATTAGTGTCAGCCACACTCCACCCTTCATCCCATTCTCATTTTCACTGTAAAGAAATGTTCCGTACAAAGTCTATTTAACATGTAAAGTGACATATGGTAGAAAAGTGTGTGGTTTACAGGTTTAATTATTGTATTAGCTTTCCTTAAACCCAGTGCTCTCGACTAAACGGCTCCAGTAATTGTGGTCGGAGAGCAGGTGGGCTAGACAGCGTTTGCACAGGTATGAGAGAAATGTCTTCCCAGACTCACACCTGTTTAGCCTGAAGGCCCTGAACCACAGAGACCAATCAAAAAGACAAGGATGATGGGAAAACGGGGAAGAACGAGTTTGGCCTCTCTTCCAAAAGGTGACCACAAAACATCAGTGCCTGCAAGTGATTGATCGCTGGAAAAATAAATAAAAGAGAGGTATTTGGTTGCTTTGATAGCTATGGTTCACAATTTTTTCCTGAAAAGCCACATTTATTAAAAATAGCTTTTTATCCAGTTCTCAATTTATTTTATTTATTTATATATTTATATATGCATGGAAATATGCTCTTTTTTAGATGTTTGTCAGATATTTATAGGTGATCTCGCACCCCTAATAATAACATTTTATTATTATTAAATAACTAATAATCAATTAAAAGTAAAACAAAACGTATAATACATTTGACCTTTTCAATATCATTTTCTAAACTTTTAATATAATATTATAAATGTTATGTTATTATGATTTGTGTAACCACATGGAATTAACAGATATCCATGAGCAGTAGGTGACACACCATGTGAGGTAGTCAATCTATTGTACTATTTCTTGCTATTTTTTTTTTACAGTATGAAAGTCACAGGGAAATTCCAGTTTGGGAATGGATCCTGTGAGTGTCAGTCAGGCCTTGGGTGTCATAGTTCTCTGGTATGTTTAAAGAATGTCAGCATCGTACGTGGCTTTTGTCAGTGAGTGTAACTGTACTCTGGTATATACGTGTGGTAAACACTAGAGTAGCGTAATGAATCCTGCCATTGCTCTGTGTGGAATGCTGTGCTGCGGTAACCCCCTGACATCAATATCTGCCTTTTAAATCTGCCAGCTAATTCTCAGCGGTTGTGTTCAGTGGTGTCACATATCTCACCTGTTCCCTGCATCCTCCCAGCATCTATTGTCACTCGTTTAAGGTGTTATCTAAGCCGCTATTCACTCCAGTAACACATATGCTGCTCACTTCTTTCCATTTGCCAGGACCACTCGTGTTTCAGGAGACAAGAGGAGAGATTTGGGGAGCGAAGGGAGATTTTGTTGGAACTAGCATGATGAGGAGGTGTTTCATATCTAGCGTGAGAAGACACTTTGCTTTTTGCTCTTAGTCACCAGACCTGTATGTGTAAGAGTTAAATACTAACGGTTGACTCATCAGCTCCCTTGCTAATTGCTAGAGTTTTTTTTTTTTTTTTTTTACAAAATAATATTTTAATATAGGACAGATTGTCACAACAGCTATGTTTTTATTACAATATTAGTTTGACCAAACAATGGATTGATGTTTCCTTTTCTATTGTCAGCTCTTTGTGCTAAACAATTCATGCAGCGATGTAAAAGGAATAGGTACAGGGAATAATTCAAAAACATGGTTAATTCAATGCATTACTTGCTGTTTCTTTGTGATTATTCTTTAAATTTACTAGCAAGTAAATCTTCCACCTTTTTTCACAGAGGAATACACTTTTTTTTAGGAAAACGTTTTATTTTATTTTATTTATTTTATTTTATTTTTATTTTTTTTACTGAGGAATATTAATAGAAGTGAAAATGTGTCTCTGTCTAGTCCCAGTCTCCACTACTGTTTCACAATCACAATAGAATGGTTACTTATGCTTATATTTCATTTAAATACATAATTCAGACTAAACAAGGTGATTGTGGTTGGTGTGGAGTCATGTCCCCTCAATATCCCCTCAATGTTTTATCACCCTTGTTTCCTCTTTTTTTGCAACCTTCCTTCTTTTTCACAGAGCCTGAGAACAAACGGAATGATTAGGGAATCCTTACTAGCTAATCACACTGTGCCATGGCCACTTCCGCCTTGTTGATTACCACGGAAACCATTAGAGAGAAGAAAGTGGCGGGATGTTTGATGGTGTCCGGCGGCTCAGGGGAGGTCAGAGAGGGGTGTGTGTGATAGGCCATTTAGTCTTCCTGCTCCCATTACTCGAGCATTTCCTCTATCTCACAAACACACACACACACACACACATACACACACACACACACACACACACACACACACACACACACACACATCTAAGTCTGGACACTAATCATTACCATACCACAAACTATTACTATAGCAATACAGCACTCGTACTGCACTCAGATCTGCACACAGTGACCTTCATGAGCTAGATCAGGGATTCACAAGCGTTTATTTCTGCTGAACCTGTATCTCTGGTAATGCTCTAACCTTTCTAGAAATAAAATGAAAAATTATTTAAATTTTTATATTTGCAATTTATTTATTTATTTTTTTCCCACACTCAATCAAGTTGTCTGTCCCTCAACTCAAAGTCAAAATGTTGATGCTTCATTAAGTTCATAAACAGATCCTAAAAGTAATCCATATTAATCAATAGTTTTAATGCAAGTCTTCTAAAGAGATTCTATCACAGGTAAAACTTTAATTGATGGCCCCTTTAGACATTCTGTTCAAAATCAAAAGTTATTAGAGTATTAGCAGACGTCCTGCTTAATATCTGCTAACACTTAATTTTGATGGTCCCCCAACAGACTACTGACTATTCTACTGAATACAGAAAGTACATGTCAGCTTCTTCTAACCCTAACCAAACAGTCTACTAATATTCTACAAACTCTAATGACAGTTAATGTACATGTAGTTGCAAATTTACTTAAAGGCAACAGTATTTCTAAAGAGGACCATCAAAATAAAGTGCAATCCATGAACACATTTAATGTATGCATTTATTTGCATATAAACATTGGTATATGCACATTCACAGAGCTCAGAAAATATCATACAAGAAAGACCATCTATGTATGTGTGTTGTGAGCAACAGCATAGCAATGCCCTGGCAACTTCTCTAGCATCATGTGGCAAGTTTGCAGGTCAAGATCCACTCATAAATGTTCTTCAGAAAACATAAAAATCAAGTTTCTTTTGGAATTTGCTCTTCTATAAAATTCTCAGGAACCCCCTGTAGTTTCATCATGGACCTCTAGGGACTGGTGAACACATTGTTCACCCGCAATGCATCTCTTCTCACTTCCCTATTGTAGTCTGATGTCTCTATGCATTTCCCCACCAACATGCCCACGGTCTATGGAACAGCCCATTGGTATGGTCCCAGATGGCTGCACTAGCACTTGCTCTGTTTGGGGACAATGGGGTGTGATCTCAGTATAAGATGGGTGACATATGCCTCCTCGCTCTCTTTAGTCAACCAGCAGAGAATTATAGCCAATAAATGAAGATGGGTGTGATCTCAGTATAAGATGGGTGACATATGTCTCCTCGCTCTCTTTAGGCAACCAGCAGAGAATCATAGTCACTAAACGAAGATGGAACCACAGCAACTCATACCTCAAAAAACTATGACAAGACCATGAACAAATATGCTCCAAGAACCCCAACTCATGTCAGTCAGTTGATAATAACAGTTGATAATACAGTATTAGCAAAGATAATAGCACGCCTCTCCACAACAAGCTGTGTGATTTGAAGAATAATATGTTTGTGAACATGACTGTAGCACAAATGGTGCGGGATAAGTTAAGTGCAAAATTTACTTTTGAACAAAACCTGAACCTTGGGAACAAGCAGTAGAAATAATGATGTCACCGGTTCGATTCTCAGGGAACGTACAGCACTTCAATACTTATATACGTTGAATTTAATTGTTTTTGTCTATCAAATGAATAAATGTATTGTGTATTAAACGTGGATATATTTTTAAAAATAAATAATATGTGATATATTGGATATGTGAGCAATATAATGTCAGAGCTGAGATAACCTCAGAGTATATACTCTGGAACAATCACCAGGGAAATTCCTCAAACAGGAGTCATTAGCCAGAAACCTGAGCAGCTCCTCATTGTAATGTGAGAGATGATTATAGCTCTTGAAAGCTCTTTAGCAGATCAAGCTACAGCTCCCTTTTGTAGGACTACATTCTTTCAGAAATATGTAAAAATACCAACAGCAAAGCATGGACAAATTACTGTTACACTCCAAATGTTGGAGAACCTGATCTGGATTAAGTGAAAACAGCCTCTCTGGTTTCAGAAACTGAATCCACCTTTTGTTCTCTTGCACTGTGGTTTAACGTTTGTTTATGCTGAAACAGTCTACTGTTCGACTGAGAGCTGCAATGCACAACCGTGGAAGAGGAAGTAGAGCTCATCTACAGGTGTGAGGAAAATGGCAGAAAACCATGCTTGGATTTATAGTCATTTAACTCACTGTTCAATTTCCTGTTTCTATCATCAAAAATGTTTCAAATGTGTTTGGTTTAAGGTTGCAGAGGAACATCTTACTGCTCAGATGTTGTACATTCATAACTCAGTATTGGTTCAATGAAGAATTAACTTTATCTAATATATTTATCCTTAAAATGTCCTATAATATAAATATAAATAAATGGGTAAATGTTGTTAAATTTAAGCAAAATGTGAGATGTTGCTGAGATCTAATAGAAGACACATGCAAGATTATTAGGGTCTTTTTTTTTTCACCGGAGACACATCTGTGAAGCGGAGGATCTCTATTTACTCTCTATTTAATCTCAATGTTGTCTGGAAGAACAAATAATAATAAAGAGGTCTATTCTACCATTTATCCCTTTTCAGTTCCTTTTATCCTTATTTAAATATAAAAAGTGGGTCTTTCTTTTGTTTTGCTTAAGCCCTACATTTGTGTTTAATCTGTGGCTCTCATTGAGGAAGTGCCTCAAGATTCTAACAGGATCAAAACAGCATTTCTGGAAAACAAACAAAAACAAATAAAGCACATTGTGTTCTCGGGGCCATATCACCTCCTGGACACTGGCAATTTTGCCCCGAATGGCCACGTACTTCATTTTTATGTGAATTGCAAATAATTCGCGATTTACAATTGTCAGTGGCCCATAGGATTCAAAACTTTTGCAATGGTCAAAGCAGAGGTCAAATAAAGGAAACCCACCCAGCACGATGGTCTAATCCATGACTCTCAATGAATCAGACAGGAGGATGGAGGAAAGACAGAAAAACAGAGAGAGAGGTCTGTCATGTAGACTAATTGCGATTAAGATAAGTAATTGTACAATAGTTTGATGGTGGTCTTTAATCGCAGCCATTTTCTTCTTAAGTGTAATGTGCACCATGTGAGAGCTGGACGCTCAGCATTCCAGAATCAGGATATTTATGTTTGTCAGACTCATGTCTGGGGATTACACATTATACTGGATCGGCAACAATACTTCATTATGGTAATACTATATCTAGTTCATGAGAGAGAAGAGAGATGTTGTTGACCTCTAGGGGTGGTGCGATGGTCCAGCTCATTTAACATGAAGGATGAGCGCACTGAATATAGATGTACTCCACTATATCTCATCTTCCTATATTTAGACTGATACTGTATGGAAACAAGTAAAGTGAAGTAAACTCATATACGTAGGTATTTCCCAGGTGCGTCTGTTTCTAATTGCTGGGCTGATGCAATGCAACTGCAAAACTCATTTATTTTTCTCATTAAGGTTTTATTTATTTATTTATTTATTTTTAGTTTTCTCTTTCGTTTCGATAACATTATTATTACAGGATAATAAGAGGTCAGAAATGAGACAATAGTAAGTTCATATCAACTTATCTATCTATCTATGTCTGTCTGTCTGTCTGTCTGTCTGTCTGTCTGTCTGTCTGTCTCTATGAAGGAGACCTGGATGAAGTAAAATAAATTAATAAACAAACAAACAACTAGGCACATGAACACATGAACACATGCACGCACACAAGCACACACACACACACACACATACACACACACACACACACACACACACACAAACACACACACACACACACACACGCACACACAGATAAAACAATCAATTTACTAGTGCATTTACATTTGAGACATGTAAACTGGATGACACTGGGTCTATGATTTAGTTGCTTTAATATTATGATATAGGTTAATGAGCATGCACAAGACAATGTTCTAACTCAATTTAGTAGGGTTTTCACCTACCATAAACAACTAAAAGGATAGAAAACACACTGCCTATTACAGTTTACTATTACAAAGTAAAAATGTAAATAAGATTTAAGGTTTAACAGTAAAGAATGCTGGTTTGAACTTCAGTCAAGAGCATGTTGATTCATCAATGTCACCTAGTCCTCAGAAGTTCATATTGTAACTGCTAGTGAGTTGTACAAACCTTTAGTCAATGGCATATGTCAAAAAATTAATTAAAGAACCATAGGTTCTGTTCCAGTGTTTTACTTGACATATACTTTAACTTACATGTTTTGGGTCATATTGTGTCATAATTATATGTCAGGTCTGATGATCATGTATTAACAATCAAATTTCCTGCTGCTAAGAAATCAAAATAACCTATGCTGAACTGAAATAGTAAACAATTTTGTGAACTTTTGATGAAACCATCAAATTCAATAAAACAAAATGATGAATCCAAATTAAAGCATAATCCCCCATTGTATGGATTATGCTGGTCTATTCAGAGCTCAGTTTTCTTTCAAATGTCCAAAACCAGTCAGAAGAATATTGTGCAACTTAAACTTAGCATACATTTTTTTCCCTCCCTGGAGCTGTGTATATAGTGGTAATATATCTGTTGATATTTGATCTGTGTCCTGTGGGAGTCGAGGAGGTGGCAGGGACTTACCCTGTCTATTCTGTACACCGCAGGGTCATCTCTCTCTCTTTCTCTTGCTATCGCTTTCCATTTGCATTTATCATTCTACAGGCATGTCACGTAAACAAAAACTGGCTTGCAGCTACGAAACAACGGCCACACGTCAGACATCAACCATGTGTCTTATCCCGCACGAGACAAAAAGAGGACCTTGTCCAGTAACAGAATAAACGAGTAAAATAAGAAATCAAGAAGAACGCTGAGGTTTGCATGCCCCAAAGGGGTTTCTGTATAGATCAGGACACACATGCCTGATTTATGACAGCATGCAGTCATCATATCAGCTTATTTACCACAACACGTCATCTTAACCTGTGTCTGCCTATGTCTCGGGGTCCTGCAAGTCATTAAACAGTTATAAATTTACATTTCAGAAATGATCACTTTTTTTAAATATCTTTTTTTTCTCACTATATTAATTCTTATAACTACTTTCATTACAGAGGATAAAGTTAGTGTTGGGTTAAGACTAAAAATTAACTTTGCATTGCCTACATAACTAGCCTATATCCTAGGCCATGATTCTAAACAATTTGGTATTGTTAAAAGCTTTTTAATCTTGATTCTTGAATGAAAATGAGTAGTCAGGTCCTCTCAAAATCTACACTCACAAAACTCAACAGAAAGCTTTGCTGATTTACATGCAATTTAAATAATATACAATGTTGTACATATTTCTCACTCCATACATGTGTGATTATTAAATATATTTTTTAAAGTTTTATGACATTTTCACATTTGTTCACATTCACAACACATTTTACTGTGTTCCACAGAATTCTGCATATTTTTTTCATCAAAATAAGCATAGAAAATGCTAGAAAAGTTCACTTCACTGAACTAATGCATTCTTTTAAAATACATACGTATTATAGAAACCTAAAGGCTGTAGGTAATTAGAGTACAACAGTGACCATTCACTTTTTCAGGGGTATACACATTTTAATTTGAAGAGGGGAAGAAAAAAAACACTTATAGCCATTGGTTATAAGCTTTATTTAAGTTACATATAACTTAAAAGTTAAAGCAGTAACACTTTAGCTTAGGGAACACATTCACTATTAACTAGTTGTTTATTAGCATGCATATTACTATCATATTGGCTGTTTATTAGTACTTATAAAGCACATATTAATAGCTTATTCTGCATGATTATATTTTAGATCCCTTAATCTGACCCCCATACCTAAACTTAACAACTACCTTACTAACTATTAATAAGTAGCAAATTATGAGTTTGTTCAGGGAAAACTCTTAGTTAACAGTGAACATGTGTTCCCTATTCTAAAGTGTTACCATTAAAGGTAACACTTTATTTATACGACCAGTTCTCACTATTAACTAGTTGCTTAATAACATGCATATTACTAGCATATTAGCTGGTTATTAGTACTTATAAAGCACATATTAATAGCTTATTCTGCATGATTATATTTTAGATCCCTTAATCTGACCCCCATACCTAAACTTAACAACTACCTTACTAACTATTAATAAGTAGCAAATTATGAGTTTGTTCAGGGAAAACTCTTAGTTAACAGTGAACATGTGTTCCCTATTCTAAAGTGTTACCAAAAATGACTCTATTTTTAATTATCTATACATCCAGTGAGATAATTTCATTCAGTATATCAAATAACTGACAGAAGCAGGAAGGGGCCAATCAGAGATCAAAGGTCACGTAAAGTCTGTCTGGATTAGTTTCAGGTCAGATATCTACCTGTCTTTAGTTTCCCATCATTCTGTCCCATCATACATGTTACTGCGTGCCCGTGATGGACTTGTAGCATTCCATGGCAATCAAGTGGCGGCAATTGCTCCTGTGCCATTCTCAAATCATCGCACATGCATCTCATGTGCCACACTTAGCACAGAACACCCACAATCGAGTGCTTTACAGTGGGTGGGTGGGGGCTCTAAAGAACATTATACATCCTTACAGCCACATCATTTGGTTACAATGCTCACATTACTCTAATAATTTGAGCATGCTTTCCAGTGTATTCAAACGGTTTAGGTGTATGCAACGAAGCGATTGGAGGCTTGCATTCAGGTCTCTACATGAATCTAAATCGATTAACGTACGTTTTTTTTGTCGTTTCGTTTTGTTTGTTTTTTGGGGCATGGCAATTCCACCAATAAATTCACCATAAAGGGACTTGAGCTTAGGCCCATGCTCCTTTCCAAACCTTCCAAGAACGTTGATAAGCAGATCCCCGAATGAAATCTCCTCGTTCCCGGCTGCGTCTGCCTCTAATCGTTTTATTTACAGTTACAATAAAAGACGAGTCTGTAATGGCTGGGTGACATAATAAGCGGCGCAGGAACAATCGGAAAACAGTCCTAAGCGCATTGCAATTTTCGCATTAGGCTAATCGTGGAGAGGAAGGAAATAAAGACATCAGTTGAATGAAACAAGCGTAATTGGAGAATAATGTAGTTAGTTTGCTCTAATCTTCTGCATAATATTAAAATGTTCTCAGTGCTCCCCAGCTGCAAGCAATCAGTCGCTCTGGAGGGGGAAGACAAGGAAAGAAAGCGAGAGAGAGACAGACAGAGAGAGAGAGAGAGAGAGAGAGAGAAGAGAGAAGCTGCATATGTATGTGTCTGTTAGCAACATTGCTTTAGCATTTAGAGAGATCGGAGCACTTGTCTGTACACACCTGAAGGGAGTAGCTAAGTAAAAGAAGCAACACTACTAACTTCACTAAATTTTTCACTAGTGTGACAGTAGCTCAGCTGTGTTCATAACAGTGTTGCTTTTCTAGTAACAGCCTATTTCTTTCAACAAGTAGCAGCATGATGTGACAGAACAATACATAACTGCTTTTTGTTGTTGTTGTTGTTGTTGTTTTTGCACACAGCTTTCAACTGAATGAGCTGAGGCAATAATCAAAGACTCAGAGAGAAACACTCTCCTAAATGGTTCTTAAATAGCGTTGGGGATATTCACTTTATGAGTCAGTTCATTTGGATGATTCACTGAACTGGTTCCAAGAAATGATTCACTCATTCATTTGAATTAATTCTCAATTGTGTTCCTGGAACTGGGACTCTACATGGGATTTAAATTTTTTGTTAAATACTATTCATTATCACTATATTTATAGTTCATCCTTTTTTAGGATGTTTTACCAGTTATATTTAGTCGACATTAATATATTATGTTTTTGTGCCACTCTGTTTCTAACCTACATTTAACCTCATATTATATTATCATTTAAAATATATTGCCCACTTATATAACCTTGTTACACTCTTAAAAATAAAGGTGCTTCACGATGCCATAATAACCTTTTTGTCTAAATGGTTCCATAAAGAACCTTTAACATCTGAAGAACCTTTCTGTTTCACAAAAGGTTCTTTGGGGCGAATAAAGGTTCTTCAGATTATAAAAAGGTAAGAAAGAGATGGTTCTTTAAAGAACCTTTGACTGAATAGTTCTTTGTGGAACCAAAAATGGTTCTTCTATGGCATCTCTTGAAGAACCCTTTGAAGCACCTTTATTTTTAAGAGTGTAGGTTATATATAACTGCTTAATAAAAGGCTAGTTGTTTTTAAAGGCTAGTTCCACAGTAGTTGAACTACTTTAATCTGTGAGCAGCTTGTAGCTGTGCAAGCCAGTTTCAAAGAAGCTTCTCTAACACTAGCAGTTGAGCATTACTAAATCAATAAGCATGGTTTCATGGTGGGAGATGCTAAAAAAATGCAAAGGTGCTAATGCATTAGCTCATAATATGCTAGCTTACACACTCTAATACACACGTACATTCAAGCAATACTTTTGCAATCCTGTTTCCACTTCCCGTTTCTTGGATAAGGCCTTGTTTCATCAACTGTCCTTACCGATTAGCCGTAAACTAGTAAACACTTCCTTCTTTGGCATGTTTCATGGCATCACCTGCTGCTCTACTGACAAGCAGCCAGCACAAAGAATGAAAGAAAACTGAAAGAATATTTCCTCTTTTTCTATCATATTATTTTTTGAAGTTATGGCAGACTGCACCGTCTTGAGAGCACATGTCGACCAGTACCAGAATTAAAGGCAGGTTATTTGTTCTCCCTGTGGCTTCTCTCATCTGTGATTTCAAGCCTTCCTTCGCTCTGAGGGTGTTTTTTTACTCCCGTTATTGTGTAGGAAATTGTCATTAGTCAGTGGAACAAATAACGTGAAAACTGCCGTGGTTGCCTTTGCGCCGCATCAAAACACAACAATGAATTAATCAAATTAAAATTCCTTGTTATGCGATTTTGTTTTAATTTCCACAACCAAGCCCCTATTTAGTATTTGACAAAACCAAAATAGGGAAGTCACAGTTAAAGGCCTCAGTAACAGTGTTATATTAGGAAAGAATTATCAATCCTTTAAGCTAATTTGGATAACTTGGAAACCATAAAAGTAAGCTAGTGAAATGCAGTATTTGCTAAGCGTCTGCTGTTTTCACACGTCTTTAACTGCAGCAGCCACTTAATGGACTTTGTTTTTGCTTATTGATTGACTGCCACTGACATTAAATCCAATTTAAATTATTATGACTCTACAAAAGCTATTACAAATGGCTAAAGAACTGTAAAAGTATCGTACAGATGCATGTAGGGTCTCACAAAGGCCTGCTGTATTTTACTTTGAATATATGTGATTCCTTAACTACTTAAATTATCAAAAGCCTGCAGAAATGACATTTTAGCATATATGCTTTGAGAGACCCTACATGCATCTGTACGATACTTTTACACACACACACACACACACACACACACACACATATATATATATATATATATATATGTGTGTTTGTGTGTGTGTGTGTGTGTGTGTAACACGCACATATATATATATATATATATACATACATACATACATACATACATACACACAGTACATGTTTATCGTCTTATTATATACTGCATATTATTTACCATCTTAATCAAGCACATCTTAATACATTTTGTAAAACTGTGAGATTTAGGCCACTTGACTGTTGTTTGCTAGTAGGTGTTTCTACCTGACTGCAGTATCCAAATGAATATGATTGTGATGCTCTGGCTTACAATGATTGGTAGCCACCAAATGATGTCACTACTTATTAGCATGAAGGTCTCTGTAGCTCATGTTGTCTCAAATCTCATACATTCTGGCAGCTTTTTGCAGCAAATCAGTATCATTGTGAACATCCTTTTAGATAAAGCACTTTTTAATTAGCTAATTTATAAACTGCCCTGAAAATATTCAAGGAACGTTTTCACAGATAAATTAATATAATAATAATTAAAAAAAGTAATTTACACAAAATATTGTCTTTTGAAACCATTATGATTTTTTTTTTAGTAAGACTTTATTTTAAGAACCCATTCTCACTATTAACTAGCATGCATATTACTAGCATATTGGCTGTGCATTAGTCCTGATAAAGCACGTATTAATGGCTTATTCTGCATTAACATATTTTTGATCCCTTATTCATACCCCATCCCTAAACTTAAAAACTATCTTACCTGCTATTAATAACATAATAGCGACAAATTAGGAGTTTATTGAGGTACAAATTTTGTTTGTTAATTGTGAGAATTAAACCTTAAAGTGTGACCAATTTTTATTTTATTTTAATTTTTTTTCTGAAGAAGAAGACAAAAGGCATTTTTATATGGTGGCATGTACAAGCTGATATAAATACACATGAATGGCAACGATGACTGTCATTATTTTCAGTGAATAACAACCAAATTTCCGTCTGCTCCCCACATAAAGGTATCGTATAGCACAGGTCATATGGAATGCTTGTTACGGGGGGAACGAGATGAGAGACGTGCATATCCATATGCATAGGCTTTTATTTACAGATGTGGTCATAAAACAGGCATGGGTTCAACAATGGCAAACAGGTATATCATGGGCAAGACACAAGAGTAATCCAGAAACAGGCAAGGGTCAATCGACGGCGATATTTTTTTTTTGTCCTGATATTTTGGATCTTGACAGGCCCTGGTCCCCAGCAGCTTTTATTCTATGGAAGCAATTAAGGCATATTGTTAAACTTCTCCTTTGTGTTCCATGAGGGTGCATAAATGACAACATAATGTTCGTTTTTGAGTTAACTATTTCTTGTTCTCTAAACCCTGCAATACAGGACACTAGGGATGCACCGATACCACTTTTTTCAGTACTCACCAGATGCCGATACTTTTATTTTTGGTACTTGCCGATACAGAGTACCGATACCAATATTTTATTGCATTTGTAAATTTTTTAAATATTGGGTACATAAACCAAAAGAGTATGTATAATGTTAGTTGGTTGACTTAATTTATCAAATAGATACAGTCAAACCAAAATGTATTCAGACACCTTCAACATTTTTCACATTATCACAGTTTATTCACTATAGTTTAGAAAATGGTAATAAAATATAACAATAATTTAGAGTTACACTGAGTCAGAACAAATTCAGCTTGATGATGTTAGATAACTTTGATAGAAAGGTATGTAGCCTAATGGATTACAATCAACCAAAAAATTAGACAGCTGTTAGTATGACAGTATTCACACAACTATCAATACTTAGCCTTAATGACAGCCTGTAGTCTCCTGGGCATGCTGTCACACAGCTTCATGCAAACCTGAACTTCTTTTTTTTTTTCCCAGACTCGGTCTCAATAATTTTTGGTCCCAAATTTGTATTTTGCTGGTAGTCCACTGTATGAAGAAATGTTGAGTATAATTTGTTACAATTTACTTTATTTTGCTATCCTCACTTACATAAATGAACTATAGAGTCCTGCACCCACTAGTAAAAAAATATAAAAAATTATATCTGGTCTCTGAATAATTTTTGGTTTGACTGTATCCTTTGGTTATTTTCACACTTAATTATGTCCATTAAAATATATTATATATATTATATTATATATATATATAAAAAAATATAAGTTTTTGTTACTTTCACTGTTAATTTTTTGCTCCGTGGTACATCATCTTTAATTTAATAGCATTAGAGCTGCTCCATTGCAGCGGCTGTAATCACGCGCTTTGCTATAATAACGCAGGGAACCACTCGTTATACATCTCCTAACTGTGATATTTTCAGAAATAGAAGTCATGTTTTTTTTTCATCTGAAACGTGCTGCGATTTATATTCCAAAGCCACTCATATAACCTCTGCATTAGCAACGCGTGCAGGTATTTGTAATGATGCAGAATAGTACAGCCTAGCGCATTTCACACAAGCTGCTAGATTCACTTTCGCCAGAAAGTCGTGTATGCCTAAGGTTAAAAATAAATGACGTTTATAGTGAATGCCCCTATAAATGGTGTTATTTTTACGATTTTGTTTTAATCCAAATGATGCGTGTGCTAAGTGAGTGAAAATCAAAGATCACACAACAGCATTGCGTGTGCGCTCGCGCTCCCTCTCTCTCTCTTTCCCTACCATTAAGTAACCTGTGCATTGTTTTACTTACTTGTTTTTGACGTATCCGACCGAACTACAAACTTTCCAGTGATGTCTGTGAGAAAGGTATATTCACTCGACAAGCTCGCGCATCTGCGCCGCCGCACGCTCAATCCACTCAGCGTGCTTTGCTCATCAGCTCGCGCACATCAGCTATACAGTCAATACTGAATGTTTAGCATTATAGTCATTGCATACATATACTTCGTAGACATCCTTAATTTCTAATAACATTCTGCTGTCTGTTGTTCTGTTGTCGGTGTAGTCTTTCATTGTCTGAATATGGCACTTATCACATGCTGTGTGGTATCGGCATTTGGTATCGGGGCATTTTAACGAGTTCGAGTACGAGTACAGGAGCTCAGTATCGGGCCAGATACCGATACCAGTATCGGTATCGGTGCATCCCTACAGGACACAATTGAACATTTCCATATTCTTGTCTAGTCCTGCTTTCTCTCTTCTCTCTCTACTAGCGATGGAGGCGGCTGCCATATGCCCTCCCAAAGCCAAGTGTGGGCCCGAAGCACTGGTGTATTGCAGTCATTAGCCCCTCACACCGTCAAGTTCCAAACTCATTTAGCCTCATGCTGGACCTTCATTATGATAGACTTGTATCAGATGGCATCTCTAGCTGGGCACAGGCTCAAGGCGAGAGGGGGAGAGTAGGGCCGCAGCCATGGCCCGCTCCTGCCCCAGCGGGTGGGTGGAGGGGGTGGTGAGAGAGAAGCAGATGTAGTGGTGGGGGTTTATGCTAGACCACCACAGAGGAAGAAAACATTGAAGACCTCCAAGACTCCTTGCACTTGCTTTGTTGCATTTGTTTTCTTTTTGCCTTTCTGAGCTTTTTTGCATAAAAATCTGCTACTGACACTTTGCAACATGACACACACACAGTGACGGGCTAGGGAAAACCCTGCATATCTCAACAGAAAACTAAAAGACAATACATTCACACTTGCAAATGTTTCAGTCTAATCCAGTGGTTCTCAACTTGCGGCCTGCGGACAGCAAGAAAAAAAAAACATGGCTTATACTAATGCTCTCATGCTATCGGAAATGTTCTGCTTCCCACTTCTGAAGTTGTACAAATGTGTTGTGTTCAGGTGCTTTGTTTTATGAAAGAATAGCAATCAAAACGTTGAGAAGCCAAAATGTATTGAAAATATTTAAGCAACAGAGAATTTTGATTAAAATGTAGCATCACATTCTGTGACAACCATATAAAGCTTACCCACGTTATTGTATACATTCTGTTCATCTACACCTAACCCTAAGCTTACTGATGATTCTGAAGTTTCAGTCAAATAAATGCTGGTTTCACTGTAAAATACATACAATATGCATCAAATGATTATTTGTATACATAAATATACATGACTGTAAAGTGAAGAGAATGCAATGTTGATGCTTGTAGGAAAATGAATAAAACCTAACAGCCACTACAGCAAAAGTGCTCTCCTCCACTATGTTTAAAATTTATGGCCCACCCAACTCAGAAACTTGGGGTATCAGAATTATCACAGAGTTACGATAATTCCAATAGCATGTGAAGGCACAATATTACAATATTTGGCTCAGTGTTTGTTCTGTGTGTTAGGTTGGTAACTCACACCTCTGCTGTTCAGCCTAACCAGCCCATGTCCTGTTTGAATTATTTCAATAGATTTAAAGATTTGATTTAAATGTTTTTTACAATTCTGGCAGAGTATTGGGTCTACACTTGATCAAAATCTGCATCCTGAAGCAAAACCAGCACTGCTCTAAATGATCCTCCATTTATCTCTCAATCCTAGCACACTAACACACAGGAAATACAAATGATTCAAACATTACAAAACAAATGGCTGCAACAAATTTGCCCGTTTGCTAACAGTCATTTTACTCAGTCTGTAATAAAAAGTCAATGAACCAGGGGGAGTCCATATATTCCCATAACAAAGGCAGGGGGAGCTGTCATTTCCCCATTCTCTGTCTTTTATAAAAACATCCTCTCTCGCTCAAGACGGCGGGGGGCGGAAGGCCTCGCTCGACAGATCGAGCCGATAAAACGTGCACACTCCCAAAGACAATGAGAGCTGAGCCACAGACTGTGACAAACGCCTGAACCTGTGTTCTGACGGTCTATCCGATAAGCAAAAACAACACGGGGAAAGGGAAAGCCACATGTTAGAGCAAATGAAAAGTGCATCACATTTTCCTTCCCCGCACGCCTGATCCTACATGCCGTTATCTCTTAGCACGCTGATATATTGCGATGCTTTTAAGACACCCAGCGAATGAGAACAGGTCTCCGCAGCCCCGGGAGAGATGCCTCGCTCTCGCCGATCGGCTGTCGCTATTGGATTTCTGACTTTTAACTGGGTTAACCTACTTTACTGTGAATACAAATTCAATTGCCACCGCAGCTGTTTTATTTGGCGTGCGTGTCTTTCCCTCTCTCGCTCTCTCTCGACAGGCTGTGTAACCACATAGAAAACAATTTCCCTCTGCGGAGCACTGGCAAACCATAAAATTAAAATGAAGTGCCATTACACGTTCACAAAGCAAAGGGGGTCCTTCCTTTTCTACCCTCCCTCTCCCCTCAATATTGACACAACGCTTATCCCTTTCCATTGCCGTTTATATGCTGCTTGTTTGCCACTGAGGCTAGCAATGCTATTTTAGCATGCTAGCCTCACCTTTAGCTCTCTCTCTCCCTGTGTGTGTGTGTGTGTGTGTGTGTGTGTGTGTGTGTGTGTTTAGTAACGGTTATTCTCACTGAGACACTAAATAAAGCCATATGAGGCAGCCAGGAAACCTTTCAGGACTTCATTAGGGCAGTGGGAGAGGAGAAGTTAAGAACTCCAGCAAGCTGGTACTGTTTAGCTGCATAATGTCAACAAGAGCACTCACGCAGCTGCCTGCTTGTACCCCATACAAGCCCCTCCACCGTCACCAGCCCTTTATCCACCCCGCTATGCTCTGCTCGGGTGGCGAGGGCCATGCAGGAACCCCTCGTTCGCCTGAGTGCTGCTACCCAGCCGGGGGGCGTCCCAGACTGACATACCTAAAGAGCTCTTCTGAAGCTAACGGGGTTATAATTGCAGTTTGCACGAATTACATGTACTCCACAAAGAGAATGAGAGGACCAGTGCAACCAAGCACACTAACTTCCTGGAAAGCACTGATGTCGACCGCAGCCCGGGCCACTTTGTTAAAGATATCTGACAGAGCCCGAACCCTGCGCATACTAGAGCTAACACGACACGATCGGTTTACATCTCTGTATCATTTGATTTTCGCTCTTTTGTTGCTTGTCTCGGTCTCTGTGCATCTCTCTCGTCCTGAGGGCAGGTGAGGGTTTGGGTACCGGCTTTTTCTCACTCTCTCTAATAACGGCCTTCAGGTAAGTGTCATCTGCACAGAACTGATCTGTTTACATCACATACTAGCGGAGCTGCACTGCTCATCCTTGCATTGAGTTGCGTTTGTGCCTGTGTATGTGCAGCTGGACCTTGCGCTGAGCAATGATCAATAAAATATACTGTTGTTTTCGTGTATGTGTGCAATAATGTGCTGTTTATATATATATATATATATATATATTGACACCAGCAGCAGTTGTTTTTCTCAATGTTAGTTGAATATCATAATCATGTCTGTAGCATGTTGAGACTGTGATCCCGAGGACCATGCATGTGTTTGTGGTATTGTTGAGTATTGCTCAGGCTTTGTTTGAGTGTGTGTCTGGTGTGCCGTGGGGTTGACGACTGTACTAAAGCGCCACCTAGTGACACACACCCTCCATACTAGAGTAAAACTACACAACGAAGCACTACCCAACCCCCTTTACCCTCTCCAGCCGTCTAGCAGTCTGTTTTTGCTTTTTCTTGTGGAGAATGGCCACATTTAACAATTGCAGCAATATCAGACCTTAGCATTAATGTCTCGCACATTATATCCAACCAAAACAGATCTCTGTTGACTGATTAGAGTTCACAAGTATCAACTTTGTCTCATATGTTTCTCCAAAAATTCCTTTCCAGCTCAACGGACAGCATCTGTAACATGTTTATTAGCACAGATTATTATTATAATTACTGTGGAAGTCTACTGCACTACTGGCTCAGGTGTACTGGCAGAATAAATGCAAAAATAAATAAATAAATAAAACAGCATTTACGAATGTGCTGTTAGATTTCTTCAGTTGTCTAAATTGTCCTTTTGCATTTGCTATTTGTAAATAGTCTCACATGATGACAGTTTGTGGGTTTAGTGCTATGGTAATTACACTGAAGTTGAATTTTTCGATTATTGTTGGAAGTTGAAATATTGGATTATAACTTCAAACAGACAATAAGCAATTGTATAATATTACTCTCATGCCAACACGTATGTTTTGTGGGGAATTAAAAAAAAAGTGTAAAACTTAAAATAATTAAAAATAACATATTAAAAATAATTGACAATCTAATAAATTATGTATGAACCTCAAAAGCACACACACACACACACACACACACACACATATATACAGTATATATATATATATATATATATATATATATATATATATATATATATATACATATATATATACATACATACATTTAGGAGAATATAAAAATAGACACAAACTAGGTAATTGTTGACATACAGTAAGGGTATAGAGCTATAAAATTTACTTACATAGTAGTTTAGATCTATTGGTCATGGGATAATTTAATGAGAAATGCTTGAGTTTATATTTTCTGATATTTAAATGCTGCCTTTTGAATCTGAACACAGTTTAAGAAATTGTTGTGATTTCGTTTGAAACTTTATATTAAAGAGATCATCAGGAAATCTAAGCAAACAGGAAGTCAAATGTTTGGAAATATATCCTATACTGCAGCATGTATCTCTCCACCTACTGGAAAACAATTAAACCAGAGTAAAAGTTTCTGGATGAGCTTCAATGTGCCCTTGAATATGAGGCTTGTCAACACGGATTTATCGATGCGGTTCCCTCGCAGTTACAGTCACCCGCATCAAAGCTCAGCTCACAAACGGCCGACAGTGACGAGTGCCTGTCACTGCCCATAAAGGTGATGCACACACTTACACACACACCCCCTACGGTCCTTGGCTAGTCTATTTATTTTTATCGCAACAATGAAAATTTGCATTTCACACACACACACACACGTGTTCCTGTAAGGACAAGAAGATGGATTAGATTGACAGTGTCACCTTCCTAATCTAGATGAACTCTGAGACAGACAGACAGACAGACAGATGTGACACACGAGGAACTGGCAGTATAACATGCCAGCTTATTCACAGTGATGTCAGAAAGTCACTCCTTACCTAATCATAATGATACAATTTTTATTTATTAGATGATATTACTATGTTGATATTAATCTGGCTACAATTATTTAATGTATGTATTTATTTATTTATTTCATAATAAATGTTTGTTTGTGCTTACTTAAGATGTGTACATTTCCCAATAAAACATTTAATATTCTTCCTGGAATATTACACCTAAAATGGCATTTACTCACCCTTATGTCATTCTCAAATTCATTCTCAAATTTCAGTCTGCTGCTTAAACAAATTTATCAGAACTGTTTATCAGACTCCTAAAACTTAACATAACTTGAAATTATGCACATGCACAATTATATGTACTATATTTTAGAGTTGTTGATTGTGTTGTTTTGTCCTTTTTGGAGGTTGGCTGTCATTGTAAGGGGGGAAAAAAGCTGCGTTAACTTTCTTCAAAATACCTCCTTTTCTATACTATGTAAGAAAAAATGTCATACATGTTTACAATGGCAAATCAACCCTTTAATAAACAGTCAACATTCCATCTAAACAAAACTTTAAAGGTGGCTGATTTCCTGAAAAAAAAATATCTTTAACAACTCAGTTGTCTCTCTTACACAGCAATAGAATTAAATAGTGAGTAAAATATATCCTATACAAGTACTCAATATGCATCTCTATATATACTACATACATCTCCTACATACATACTCCTCCAGAATTTCAGATCATCTGAAATCATTTCCACAATGTCTTAAACTCTGCTTAAATTTGTCAAGATTCTAAAGTCTGAAGCTTTTTACTCAAACATTGTTCATTAATGACCAAATGATCTGAGCTATGCTTCCACTGATCTATATAATGGCTGGATTGCTCATTGCGTTCGTAACTGCCGCCAGATGGTGAAGCCACCGGAAGTGTTTGACTGGCCATCTTACTATTCCCTACTGGCAGAGAGCATCATTTACTGACAGCAAAAACATTGACCCAAAATTACCCAATTTGAAGAGTATCAGTCACACGGGATTAGTTTTTAAGATATGTGTATGTAAATACATTTTTTACTTCAGATATTATCTGCAATGTTTATGGTCTTTTTGGGCAGGATAAGTGATCTATGGAAATCGTTAAGGTGGGTGTGTCTGCTGCGCACTTGCCGATACAGGTAACTGAGCCAACACAAAATATATTTATTGTACATAATTATGCAGGAAATATTAAACATGAACATATATCTGGTTTTAGTATCTGAAATTGATTCGAATATACAATAAAGAATACAATACTATATTGCTCTATTATATGTTGTATTGAAATTCAAAGCTTACCATGCATCATCTTGGAAATAAAGCTTCATGTCTTTAAGTCCGTACCATATGTACTCAGCGTTATTTCTCTGAATAAGTTATGATGTGTATAGTTTTAATGTCCTGATTGAGCTATTTCAGATGAAAAAATGATATGCCGTTTTACTAGCATTACCGTTTCCATAGGAGTAAAATGTTATGTATATATGTTGAATTAATTTTTTATTTAACCAACGTTTTAAATCATTACCTGCTTCCAAATTATGAAATCATTGTTGAAACATTTGCCGTTAGCCTACTGTATGAATAAAAACATATTATATATAACAAAACTATAACACTATAATACTATAAGAAAATTGCATAAACAGTGAATAACTATACAAGGTGAATTAAAGTATATGTGTATACAAAGCATCTTTATTCAGATTTCAGAATGAGCACTTTGTCATTTGTAATACATATGTTGAGTGTGCCATGTTTATCATGTTCATCTAATGTTTGCTACTGTAATGTATATGTACGTAACTTTTTAATATGCAGGGGAAATTCCCGACATTAAACAAATAACCGTTTACATGCTTAGGACGTTTTCATTGTAAGAATGTACAGGGATACTTCAGATATAAAAACGCTGACTTGTGAGGTGATGTTTTCTCATAAAAATCGTATGATTTCCTATTAATTCAATAGAATGTATGGGAATACTAGGGAATACCAATATGGCGACGCGGTGGCTTCACTTTTATGACGTCATGAGCAATCCAGTTCTCTATTATAGATCAGTATATGCTTCCCAAGTTCGTTCTTTAACTCTGCATTCTTATTGTATGTCTACAAGGCCTGAACCTAGTGATCACCATGATCAGCATTTGATTTGTTACACAAAATGATGGGAAATGAGTATGAAACGTTGACTAAATGCAACATTCATCTAAACACAAAGCCACATCACAGTGTCTTCCAGAAGAGCAGCTTTATGGAGCATTATCTGATGATGCGTTCCTCATACATCCACATCAGAGCAGAGACAGATGTTAATCACACACTATATGAGCAAGCACACACACACACACACACACACGTTTGCAGAGTACCCATCATTATTACTTTGACTGACAGACTGAAACATTGCACAGTTCAGATTTTCTGGGTAAATCAACCTTTAACTGTCTGCATTCACAGCCAAGTGATGTGAGCCTTCTATCACCAGCATGTGAGTAGTACTGCCCACACTGAATGAGCAATGCATCTCTTTCCTTTGGATGTGCAAATTAAGTGTCAAATATGAGAAATAAGTTTTTTTTTTTCTCCTCCGGTCAATGAACTGATGGTGTAAAATATGATAGATGTAAGACCATGTAAATACAAAATGCTGTTTATTATAAAGAAGTATTCATTCTTATGTATAATCCCTTTAAGGCCAGTGCTGCCTAAATGGCAATTATTCTTAGCATTGTCAACAGATCATTGCAATCCATCTAGGCTCAACGTGGCCACTGATGCGTCTGTGGCTTGGAATATATATATATATTTTTTTTGTAATACTTCCTCTACAACCTGTCCCCCTTCTCTCTCTCTCTCTCTCTCTCTTCAGATTTCTCTTTTATTTGATTTGCGTAAAACACGTCCTGCTGAAATTACATCCACATGCGACTGCAAGCTCTGGCACAAAGCTCAACACCGCACCAGCAACAAAAAACAACACACTAACTACCTACAACCATTAGTTTAAATTCTTGATGTCCTTCACCCACAGATCTGCTTTATGTTTTATTCATGATTATTAGATCATTATACCCTCTGATAAAGATCATCCTCGGCACAGTCTGTGATCTGGCAATGAAGGAGTGTGTTAGTGGGCTAATGATAGTCAAGCTAGGTGAGGTAACTTGCAGGATCATATGTTGAAAGTATTTTTCCTCCTTTACTTCCCTCTGATGGCATATTTAGCCTACGGTAACGAATGGCTACGTTTTCACTTCTTCTGAAAAGCAGGGATTAACAAGTTAAAAGGTTATGGCTTTAGTCAACATTTGCCTTTCAGCTCACCTCAATCACTCAAGACTGTAATTATCTCACATTGTGTCTGACCTCTGGCACCGTGCTCATCTCCTTTCATCCAACTTTGAGAAAATAAACCAGAATACCATCTTTCGCTCATTCGTTCTCTCTCCTATTCTGTGTGAAATATGCCTTAGTTAATTTCATTATATGGTAAATGTTGTCATAAAATATTTAACTGGTCACTATATCCTGTGCCCTGAGCAGTCTTTGTTTATTTGACTTGAATGATGAATTGTAAAATGTTTTAAAGAGATGCCAGCATGGACATGACAAAGAGCAGGACTGTACTGGTTTTGTTTGTACTGATTTTGCAATATTCTTAAAGTATGATAATAACACACAAATGAGATTTCAGCTATGTACATTCTCTCAGCCAATTTCATGAGGTGCATTTAAGGATGATTTTTAAACAGTACTTAGAAAAAAGTTCCCATTTATGCTTGTTGACTGCTTTTCCTTAACTGTCTGCTCCAACTCACTCAATTGAAATATTTGTATTTATTTTTTGGACAAGACTTTTATAGTTTTATATTATATATTTATACTTTGTTATATATTTATACTATATCGTTTATATATATATATATATATATATAATTTTATAGATATAATTGAAAACATTTTAGTCACAAAGGCAATTTAACCCAAAGCTTTTCAGTATTTATATTCAATATGCTCACAGACCACAAATTCTGCAGTGCTATTTTAAAGAAGCCTGCATGTGGAGTGTAAAGCATCATATCTAAATTAATTTGTTCTGTGTTGTGTTCTCTGTTGCTTTATGATGATGTATAAAAACTGCAGTGACACATTTTAGTTAATTTTCCAGTTAACAGATTTACTACAGGAATTATATTTGAGTGAGGTGTTTAATAAACTCAGGTACATATTTATAATATGTTTTAAAACCTTGTGATATTTATGAATTCGAATTTTTGTGTTTATTTTTTTTAAAGACATATTCAGATTCAGATTCAACATAGCAGTTCCTCATATAGTTCCTGATGTTGAAAGGGTGGGTGTGGGTGTGTGAAATTAATTCTGAGCAACAAAATTAAGTTATTAAAAACAGAACATATATAAATTCTGAAGTTCCACATTTAATCCCTACTAATTTTAAATACGGGTAGGTAAAACACATTTGGCTTCCATGAGCGGAACTCATTTCTGTGGACTGTAAATTATTCATAAAAGCAGCATTTTAAAGTTTTGGCATGACAATTTATGCTAAAATTGTTTTATGAACAATCTATGCTCTTCTTTCTTGTATGATTCCAGTTTGAACAGATGCATATTTTGGCAATTACCAGAAAATACCAGATGGAAAGTGATAAAAGGTTTGCAATAAAAATATGTTATGCTGTAAATAACCTGACTTATGTCATACCAAGCACATTGGATGAAAATGTTACCACAACCCCTTTTCACAATTTTTTATTTATTTAAATTTGTATTTTTTTTATTGCGACAGTATCGCTAGCTGGCCAGTGGCCTGAGGAAGTCACAGCAAAGAGCAAAAACTTCAGACATGGAACACTGAAAGTATGCCTGTGGTTAGCTCTGGAAGTGGCTGCAGTGTCCGTCTCTTACCAGCTGTCCTCGTTCCTCTGCTGGGTCGAGGGCAACACTCCTTCAGACCAGCAGGTACGAGGAATGATTCCTGCAGGAGGTGGCACTCCATCGCAGGGCAGCTGCTATTGCTCCGGTCTGGAGCTCTTGACCCACTTACAATCATCTTTTCTTTCATTTAAAACACAGAGGAACACCACTCCATACCCTCGCCTTCTTTGGCTGCCCAAACACACCTCTCGCCTGCTGAAGATTAATGTTTCAGGCCTGACCCTGCTGGGCAGCTGACTACAGGAGAATAGATGGGTCAGAGAAGCCAGGCTTGGTGACGGAGATGGGTTGCTTACCTCAGAGAGCCCCAGAGCTCGGCGGTATGGTTCTCCTGTCAGCTCCCAGTGAAGAGAGAACTCCCGATCATAACTCACGTTCTTTTAGCCCAGCTCCTGAACTCTCATGCCCACAGGGCCCTCAGTGGACTCGTTGGGACCAGAACCGTGTGAGAGAGGGGTCAGAGAATGGTTCAGTGTGTCAGGTGGAACAGTTGTGTTTCAACATGAGCGAGTAGTTTGGGCTTATCAGCAAAGCTGTCAGAGGCATTTGCTGCTGTTTTTGTCTTGGCCTCGGGCAAGCGTTTATAAAGTTTCGTATGGATTTAAATTTACAACTGCCTGTCTATGTTCAACCATTTAGCAGGCCGTTGTTTGTTTAAAATGTAACGTCATTTCAAACCTGAGACACTGCAAAAAGAAGACATTTTGCTTTTGCTTGTTGTACACCCGACATATTCCACATGGGCAGAATAATAATGCCATTGAACACAACAGCTTTAAAATATGGGTTATGGTCCTTTTTTTTCTTCTCTGCCCTATTTAAAATGTCTTCACTTTGCAAATATAATTAGTAATCACTTTGCAAATATAATTAGAAAACAAAGGTACATAAACACATTCTATGAATAGGATACAAAATAGGCCTTGATATTGTTTTGAAAAAGTACATTTAAAAAAGTAAATCTCTACATACACATACAAATCTATTTACACTTACACTTAATGCGCTTCGTCCCAAGTGAGACATAAGGCAGCTTAAAAAAAAATATATATATATTATATATATATATATATATATATTAGTGCTGGGCAACGTTTACTATTTTTAATCACGATTAATTGCATGAATGTCTGTGATTAATTGCGATTAATCTCATTATGCACAAAATTCAGTAATGCATTCAAAAATAGTGTATTGTGCACTTTTTCACTTTTTCAAGTACTGCTATATGAACAAAAGTGCAATAACATTGTGTTTGCAAACACTTTAAACAAATAAGTTTTTTTTTTATTATTACAGCATGTATTCTGTGTACATAGTAGCAGTTAAAATATTTCTTATAATTCTCAACTGAAACATTAATGTAATCAAATGAAATATAAAACCAAAGCTATTTGCCACTGCCAGGGCATTGACGTTTTTATAGAAAATATTTAATATTGCGGGAGAATAAGGGTGTAGCCTACTCACACTAGGCAGTCTTAATCGTGCCCGAGCGCGTTTGACCCCCAAAGCCCGGTTCGTTTGACTAGTGTGATCGCTCTGTGCCGCGCTCGGGCTTGGTTCGTTTAGCCGTCCCTGGCTCGGTTTGAAGAGGTGGGCCAGAGCACGGTTCAGTTGCGCCGGAGCGCGGAACTTCTGATTCGTGCAGCACGATTGCATATATATATATTTTCAAGTACTGCTATATGAACAAAAGTGCAATAACATTGTGTTTGCAAACACTTTAAACAAATAAGTTTTTTTTTTTATTATTACAGCATGTATTCTGTGTACATAGTAGCAGTTAAAATATTTCTTATAATTCTCAACTGAAACATTAATGTAATCAAATGAAATATAAAACCAAAGCTATTTGCCACTGCCAGGGCATTGACGTTTTTATAGAAAATATTTAATATTGCGGGAGAATAAGGGTGTAGCCTACTCACACTAGGCAGTCTTAATCGTGCCCGAGCGCGTTTGACCCCCAAAGCCCGGTTCGTTTGACTAGTGTGATCGCTCTGTGCCGCGCTCGGGCTTGGTTCGTTTAGCCGTCCCTGGCTCGGTTTGAAGAGGTGGGCCAGAGCACGGTTCAGTTGCGCCGGAGCGCGGAACTTCTGATTCGTGCAGCACGATTGCATATATATATATATATATATATATATATATATATATATTGGGAGAGGGCCGTGTGTCACCGCGTCCTAAACGACTCAAAATAATAAACCACAAAGTTAACAAAACGATGCAATCCACCGTGCTGAGCGAGAGCGCTTCTCTGCCGCCTTCACGTGCTATCGGAAACTTCCAGTTTCCCACTTATGAAGCACGAGCACGTTCAGAGCCAGTGAGCAATGGGCTTTCATAATATTCATAATAATAATAATAATAATGAACTGCGTTAATGCGCGATAAAATAATTGTCTGCGTTAATTAATTAATGCGTTAATGAATGAAGACATATCTTCTTACATATTCTCTATGGGGTTCAAGTCTGGTGAGTTTGCTGGCCAGTCACGCACACCAACACCATGGACATTTAACCAACTTTTGGTGCTTTTGGCAGTGTGGGCAGGTGCCAAATCCTGCTGGAAAATGAAATCAGCATCTTCAAAAAGCTGGTCAGCAGAAGGAAGCATGAAGTGCTCCAAAATTTATTGGTAAATAGGTGCAGTGACGTTGGTTTTCAAAAAGCACAATGGACCAACACCAGCAGATGACATTGCATCCCAAATCATCACAGACTGTGGAAACTTAACTCTGGACTTCAAGCAACTTGGGCTATGAGCTTCTCCCCCCTTCCTCCAGACTCTAGGACCTTGGTTTCCAAATTAAATACAAAACTTGCTCTCATCTGAAAGGAGGACTTTGGACCACTGGGCAACAGTCCAGTTCTTCTTCTCCTTAGCCCAGGTAAGACGCCTCTGACGTTGTCTGTGGTTCAGGAGTGGCTTAACAAGAGGAATACGACAACTGTAGCCACATTCCTTGACACGTCTGTGTGTGGTGGCTCTTGATGCCTTGACCCCAGCCTCAGTCCATTCCTTGTGAAGTTCACTCAAATTCTTGAATCGATTTTGCTTGACAATCCTCATAAGGCTGCGGCGCTCTCGGTTGGTAGTGCATCTTTTTCCTTACACTCAACTTTCTGTTGACATGCTTGGATACAGCACTCTGTGAACAGCCAGCTTCTTTGGCAATGAATGTTTGTGGCTTACCCTCCTTGTGAAGGATGTCAATGATTGTCTTCTGGACAACTGTCAGATCAGCAGTCTTCCCCATGATTGTGTAGCCTAGTGAACCAAACTGAGAGACCATTTTGAAGGCTCAGGAAACCTTTGCAGGTGTTTTGAGTTGATTAGCTGATTGGCATGTCACCATATTCTAATTTGTTGAGATAGTGAACTGGTGGGGTTTTGTTAAATGTGAGCCAAAATCATCACAATTAAAAGAACCAAAGACTTAAACTACTTCAGTCTGTGTGCATTGAATTTATTTAACAGTTTCACAATTTGAGTTGAATTACTGAAATAAATGAACTTTTCCATGACATTCTAATTTATTGAGATGCACCTGTATATATATACTTTATATCAAATACATATTAATAATTATTAGAACAAAAGTCAAAAGTTCTAATCAATTAATGGGGTTATGAACTGAGAAATCAAAATGTCCTTGATCCTTTGACATATAAAAGATTATTTTACTAAAAAAACATCCTGTAAGTTTCAGAACTCAAAACTTTCTTTCTAGTTTTTATTGAAGTCAATCTGCCAAAACAACAGGTTGTGGAATGTGCCACGGTTGTGGAATGTGCCACTTTATGATGTAATAGTGTGGCTAAACACCACCTCCGCAAAAGAAGATCAACGCCTGCTTCTACATCACTGCTTGTTTAGCCCCGCCCACCGATTCACGCATGGAGTGTAAATATGTAAATAACAAGAGATGGAAATGTTGGTCTACACAGAAAAAAAATAAATAAAAATAAAGATGGCTCCGAAGACAACAAGACACTGTACAATGCCAAGTTGTGGAAAAACAGTCTTTGCATTGCCTTCCTTCTGATCCCAACATTAGGAAAGAGTAGATGCACTTTGAATTTTTAAGGAAGATCCGGACTGCAAGAACGTGGTCCTTTGTTCACTTCATTTTAGGGCAGTTTCGTTAACAACCAAGGCACAAATCAATACAGGATTTTCAGAAAGATTTAAACGATGCTGTGGTTGAGACAATGCTGTGCCAACTATATTACTATGTACACAAGTGTAATTATTTTTAGTTCGTGGTCACTATTGCTTTGTCTGTTTTTACAGATAATTCGATATGTACAGAGTATTTATGCATTTTTAACCTAAATCACAGAAATGCTTGTCTATGACGCTTGTCTCCATCTATGAAGGATGCAGGCTGTCAAACATAGACAACTGTTAGCCAATCATACCAGTGGGTGTTTATTTCTGTGTCTACAATCCACCACACCTATTCAAAAAGGGCTTTCTGATGAGGGCAGTCAAAACAGGACAGCCTATTACTTCTAAATTATGTTTTTTTGATGTAAAAATCTTGATAACAAGTGGACCTCAGAGAACAGTACACAATAATAATAAAAAAGTCAGTTCATGACCCCTTTAGCAGATACTGTAATTGTGTTGCTAGTTAACAGGGTTGTAGATTTAACTTAATCACTTAGTAGTGACATTTTAAAAGTAGTTTGGAATCAAATTGTAGTTTGACGTCTGTCACGGTTGTGTCAGGAGGAGGAAGGTGAAGGAGACAGACCAAACCAAACGCTCAATTTAATAACAAAAAGGGCAGAAGGACAAATGGGATACACAACATAGTATAACTGTGACCGGACAAACAAAGACTGAACAGACTGGGGCTTAAATACAAGACAAATGAGGGTAATTAACTAGACACGGGTGATACAGGTAAACTAATAATTAAACGATGAGCAAAGGAACTAATGAACACAGGAACATGACCAAATAAGGAAAAACAGGAACCAAACAGGAAACACCAAGAAAACTATGACAAAACAAACTGAACATGTGACAATGTCATTGTCAATATATACACTGAACAAAATTATAAACGCAACACTTTTGTTTTTGCCCCCATTTGTCATGAGCTGAACTCAAAGATCTAAGACTTTTTCTATGTACACAGAAGGCCTATTTCTCTCAAATATTATTCACAAATCTGTCTAAATCTGTGTTAGTGAGCACTTCTCCTTTGCCGAGATTATCCATCCACCTCACAGGTGTGACATATCAAGATGCTGATTAGACAGCATGATTATTACACAGGTGTGCCTTAGGCTGGCCACAATAAAATGTGTAGTTTTATCACACAGCACAATGCCACAGATGTCGCAAATTTTGAGGGAGTGTGCAATTAGCATGCTGACTGCAGGAATGTCCACCAGAGCTGTTGCCTGTGATTTGAATGTTCATTTCTCTACCATAAGCTGTCACCAAAGGCGTTTCAGAGAATTTGGCAGTACATCCAACCGGCCTCACAACCGCAGACCACGTGTAACCACACCAGCCCAGGACCTCCACATCCAGCATCTTCACCCCGGACATGTCACCCATTGAGCATGTTTGGGATGCTCTGGATCGGCGTATACGAGAGCGTGTTCCAGTTCCTGCCAATATCCAGCAACTTCACACAGCCAGTTAGCTGTCATTGAAAATACTTATTTAATATAAACATTTAGGCTACAACAGCCTAACATAAAATATAGAACATACAAGAAGATAATTTGAGAAACATCCCTGTAATATTTTTATTTTTATCATATATATATATATATATATATATATTAAATTAAATTATACTTTAAGTAAGAAACTAAATCTACCAGCAGGTGGCGGTAAATATCTTTGAGTCATTCGTTCATTCGAACGGCTGATTCTTTCTGGAATGAGGTAAGCAACTCTCTTTATGAATGGGCCTTTGAATCATTGGTTCACACAATTCGTTCAAACCGCGGATTCATTCAGAAACTAAACACTGCTGTGTTGCTCGGAGACGCGCAACAAGGTAATGTTCTCTGCTAAACTGAGCAAAATCCATAATATTGTGTATAAAATATAACACAATATTAACTTCTTATTTACTGAACTGCTGAAAAAATAATAAAATCACATACTGTATAAACTCGTGATATTTGGGGGGAAAAAATCAGCACTTGTGTGATATGCTATTGCTCTCGCTGCACGTGTGATATCGCTTATCATATGATATAAATATGAGACAAAAACACATACAAGGGCATTTTTGCACCAATATCTTGAATTTTAGGGCATAACTGCATTTATGGAGTTGTTGCCCTGCATCATATTTGTAAACAGTCAACTGTATGAAATGTAAGATAATGTTCAGGTCTCGGGGCGAGGCCAGTTAACTGCGCTAAAATATTTTAATGGCATTATTTTTTAATAACTAATTAATTAAGTTAATGTGTTAATCTGACAGCCCTAATAGATAATATAATATTATATATATATATATATATATATATATATATATATATATATATATATATATATATA
>NW_015505570.1:809537-813925 GCF_001515645.1 Sinocyclocheilus grahami
TATATATATCATTTGAATGTTGTCAACATTAAAAAAGAGAAAATGGAACAATAGTTTTTACTTGTCTTTCTGTTATGTCATATAAATTATCCAAATTGTTACTTCCTGAGAGCCACATGTAATGTTAAAGGGGAGGGCCATCATGGTGTAACATGGTTGCTTTTGAAATGAGGGACACAGTTGTATTTGGCTGCAAATGCAAATGCTTGCCTTTGTGTTTATGTTTTTGAATTTTGAAGCAGTCCTACATAGCCTGTTGCCATCTTATCCTGTGATTTATAGAAGTAATACAGAAAACAAACTGCAGTTAGAGGGAATGCTGGATGTGTCAGTGCAATGATTGACAGGCCTGCAGGCACATGATAAAATGCTGCTGTTTTTTAACATGTGAAAACCTGACAAATCAAACACACTCAAACAGATCAATTACATATAATTATTGTGTGTACAGGTTTGGGTTTGTGTGTGGAGGTGAGGACAAAACTGGAATAACAAATTTTCATACATGGATTAGACGTACCTGAAACAACACTCTGCACAATGGGCAGAAGTAAATCAACAAATCTTTTTCCATAAAGTGACTATGCATTGCAGTGGTTTTGTCAGTTATGTGTTGGAACGGGATCATTCACACACTCATGAGGAGCACAAGAAGTCTTCAGCAGTGAGTCGGAGGGGCTGACCCAAGCTGGATAGCAGCTGGCCTAAAGCGCAGACCCACCCTCTCTCAGTCTATATTTCCTGTTCTAACTCTCTCCCTGTCTCCCAGCAGCAGCTGCGCTTTCTTGGCTGCAGCTGTAAGGTGTGAGTGTGTGTGTTCATAGGCAGGAATATCTGCATGTGTGTGATTGCTGGAATCCTCCTCACTTTAGTTTGTGTGTGATCTGTAAGAGCGCCCATCAATTACTAAGCTGGCACTACGTTGTCTGTTTACACACACATATATTCCTACTGGACTTTATTAAAACACCATCTGCTGTCAGCTTACACACACAGCAAAGTAGAGGGAGAAACAAGGCGGGCAGCTATTTCTTAGCAATATCTGGTAAATTACTGAAGACAAGCCACAGTGGCAGCATCACATACGATCAGCAGGTTCATGTGCTCTGCAGTCTCACGAGGCCATGTGTTTGCCTCAGTGTGAGGGGCAAGAAGAGTCACGGGGGGAAAAGGGCGAGGACAGATCTTTTGTCTGTCGCTCCAAATAATGCAAACATGCATTCCTGAATACATACACACACAGAGTGGGTGTAGAGTCCCGCAGTGCTGCACAGGTGCAGCATGAGCTTTGGTCGGGCCCTCTAATGACAGTCTGATGGTTATTTCATTAGCTCTCATGTTCTCAGGGAGATGTCATTTAGGATGAGCAAGCATACTGATTGGACAGTGACTGTGTGCAAGCAGATGAGATAGGATAGGTGGATAGATGACTTGTTATCCACCTTTTTCTTGTCGTAAAAATGGGCGCGGCCATTTGTAAATTCTATGGGTCTGGCTTCCGGTCTCATCTGCGTCCACTCCGTCCAGCTATTTTTAGCTGAACAAAACGGTTCGTTTTGCTGCTTGATATTGAAAGTTGGTGTGTCTTATATTATTTTAATGTATTATCTTAATTATGAACACACTGGTTTGTAGTGCAAACAGTTTTACCGTTTACTGCACGTTGTTATTCTCCTCGTTATTTACCTATAGCGGCTAATGAACCGGAAGTCTCACCCATAGGCTTACTTCCACGTTGAAGAAAAAGGTGGATAGCTTCGTTTGTTTATACGCTGTACAGCATACCTACAATAAAATACAGTGGTCCCCTATTGTATTTGGACAATTACACATTGTTTCCTAATCAGGCACGATTAAATACATTTATGAGATACTAAAATTAAGTGAAAATTTTGAGATCATAAATATGGGATAAATGTTAAAATTCTGAAATAAACTGACAAAAATCAATAACATTAAAAGTCAGAACTATGAGATCAAACGTTTTTGACTGCCATAATTGTCTTATGATTTTCACAAAATTTATTAATTTATAAACCTATGTCATTATCCAGCCTGGTCTCATGTTTATACATAGGTATTGTAGCATTTACAAGCACAAAACGTACACTTTTGTATGTTTTTATTAATGCTAAAACTTACAATTTAGACATATTTCAATGTTTAAAACGTACAAATCGCTATGTATTTTTAGCTAAAAAACGTAAAAATATTTAAGTATCTTTTATATCAACAAAATATTCGTATAAATGCATTTTTATCATTTTATTAATACGCAATTTAGATTTTTAAACCCCTTAACCTACCCCCAAACCTTAACCTACCCATATAGCGAATATAAAAGGATATAAAACGCAAATGACCAAAATACGCAGGAAAATAACCATTTTAGTAACAATATAACATTAAAATATTTTTATAGTCACTAATTCCACTCCTACCTATAAACCTAAACATTTCTGTACAGTATAAAAAAACATGACAGACAGTTAAATGCAATTACAATCATTTATTTATTGCAAAAATGTCAAAAGCAGTACCAAAAGTAATCCAAATGACGATGTGTTGCCCCTGCAGTCCTCTCTGGCGGAATACAGTAGGTTTGTGTGATCCAGAGCAGAATTTATGTTGTTAATCGATGAAAATATTATCCAGATAATTTTCCCGATCCACTCCGTGAACTCGTGAAGGCACGCGCGCATCATTCAAACACAGAAACACGGCATGTCACAATCTGTGACGAATGCAGGCGAGAGCCAATGAGCATTTGATTATCCTGCCGTAAAACCTGTCGTTTGAAGCGGCAACATTTGAATTTGTAAAGAGCGCATCAGTCAGCTTTGCTGCTCACGGTCACTGAACTCGCTGCTTGGGATGGAGAAGCAAGCAGATCGCCGAAAAAAGGCTTGGATTTGGGTCTGTTCTTCGCAGTCCTATGGATTCGGAAGATTTGGATTACAGTGCACTAACAAAATTGTTTCATTTCGTAATTATGTTGCGTTTTTGGTGTATTTTATAGTTCTATTGTCAGTCACAGCATGTCGGAAAAAACGCAGTTTGTGGCCCATGACAATCAAAGTAAACATTATATGACAAGTAAAGGTTAAACGATTGCAGAAATGTTATTTATTTTAAGGTTTAAAATGAAGTCGTGTTTACCATTATGTAGGCATGTTCTTGGAAATGAGCTGGCAGCAGAAATCACACAACAAAACAAAATGTTATCATTTCATAAGTAAATGAGTAAACAATTTAATAATGCAATTGAAAACAAGGTAATTCATATGACAACTAAAAACTAATAAAATTAATGCCGCGATTTCAATATTCATAAGGATTCATTTTTAGGTGTCGTCAATAGATCAGATTTGTACGTTTAGAGGCTGAAAATACGTCAGTATTGTACGTTTTAGTGCCTGTAAAAACTTAAGTAAATATACGTTTTATAGAACCACATTTTAAGTAAAATACATATGATTTATTATGAGATCACGTTAGATAATGCATCTAAAGCAGTGGCAGCTGGTGCTAAAAAATGCTTTAACACTTAAGCTCTGGGCGTTTTTTGGAATTTTCGCCTAAATTTTTCATACTCAAATTCAAATGTTTGCCCTACACACATACAATGGAGGAAATTTAAAAAAATGGTTTCATTGTAAATAAAACCCTTTGAACTACAAAATATGAGTGGAATTCTTTATAAATAACATTATATACTTTTCAACTATTACTATAAACACAAAAAAAACATAGGCGCTTTTTGAGTTTTAATTGAATACATATTTTTTGAGATTCTGTAATTCAGGTTCTGTTAGGCTCAACTCGCTGGAATTTACCTTGTTTGATGCCCCTACATGCCAAAAAGTACCAGAAAAAAGAATCTTTCAAATAACAGCTTCTAAACAGGAGTTAGAACATTATTTGTGAAGTGATTGAAAATGTCCAAATTTGCATCGAAATGTGTCATGGTGAGTTTCTCTTGCAAAAACAGGCTTTATAAAACACATTAACCCCACAATCCTATTGTACTCTGTGCCATAAGCACTTTAATTGATTATTTATTGAATTATGTTTCATTTTTATGTTTTTCTAAGTAGTAATATACAAAATGGCACAAGCGAATTGGACCAAACTTGTCATATTGTGATCTCTACACTCAGTTTAATTCTTTCAGGATGCTCAAGACTGTCTACATTATAATATTTATATGGTCTATAATAACCTAAAATAGAACCCATATCCTCCAGCTTTATATCATTCCATTTATATGCATTCTGTATTGGGCTAGTGATCACAGCATCTCTGACCTCAGCATCAGTTGATCACAGCATCTGTCTCTCATCCTGCATCCAGCTGTGCTTGCCTCCGTGGTCCAGAGCGGGGCTAAT
>NW_015505570.1:818240-851550 GCF_001515645.1 Sinocyclocheilus grahami
TATGGATTCGGAAGATTTGGATTACAGTGCACTAACAAAATTGTTTCATTTCGTAATTATGTTGCATTTTTGGGGTATTTTATAGTTGTATTGTCACAGCATGTCGGAGAAAACACCTTTTGTGGCCCATGACAATCAAAGTAAACATTATATGACAAGTAAAGGTTAAACGATTGCAGAAATGTTATTTATTTTAAGGTTTAAAATGAAGTCGTGTTTACCATTATGTAGGCATGTTCTTGGAAATGAGCTGGCAGCAGAAATCACACAACAAAACAAAATGTTATCATTTCATAAGTAAATGAGTAAACAATTTAATAATGCAATTGAAAACAAGGTAATTCATATGACACCTAAAAACTAATAAAATTAATGCCGCGATTTCAATATTCATAAGGATTCATTTTTAGCGTCAGTTTTGTACGTTTAAATGCTGAAAATACGTCAGTATTGTACGTTTTAGTGCTTGTAAAAACGTACGTAAATGTACGTTTTATAGAACCACATTTTACGTAAAATACATACGAATTATCATGAGATCACGTTGCATTATCATGACTAAACACTGACAAAAATAACTATTAAGATTTACTTATAAAAATGTTGGTAACAAATTGCACAGACACATTTTAAGTAAATTTTACTGATCTAAGATCAAGTACAACGTACTCACTATTATTAAGTAAAATCTACTTACTAAACTTAACATTCATGAAGAAATTAAATCTAATTGCACCCTAATAAAGTAAATATTACGTAATTATATTTACTTTTAAAGTGTTTATTTAAAGTAAAAGTTGATTTATTATTTTATAGACAGGAACCTTGCATTTATAAAAATATATTAAGTAAATCCTACTATTTACTGAAGTAAATGAGTAGATTTTATTATATGTTTTGATCGAGATGTCGCATTTACTTAGTTTTATTAATATATATTACTTCCTGATTATGTAAACATTGCTAATTTCTTTTTTATTAATATAACCACATAAACTGTATTCATTTTGTCTATACCAGGGGTTCTCAACTCTGGCCCTCAAGGTCCACTTCCCTGCAGCGTTTAGCTCTAACCCTAATCTAACACACCTGAACAAGCTCATCAAGGTCTTCAAGATTAGGGACATGGACCTCGAGTGCCAGAGTTGAGAACCTCTGGTCTATACTTATGTCAAATCACACAACTAAAATACAATTAAACTCTTTATTTTTCCAACATTAATAAAAGTGAATCAGTTACATTCACATGACCTACTAAAGTCTGGACACAAGTTTTTAAAGGTGCAGTACAGCCTCATAAAAAAGTGCCATTAATCAACAGAACATGTATACCTCCACAGGTGATATTTGGTCTATTAAAAATAGAAAAAAATAACACTGAATGCTACTTCAAGTGTCTGATGTTCTGTAATACAATTCAATCTCCATTACTAACATGAACTGCATTTGCTGCACCATACAGTTTTGACCCCAGGAGGTATCAAATATAGGAAACAAAATACTTAAACAAAACAAGATGAGGTTTTAACCTGACAGAGCTAACATGAAAACCATCAGTCTGTCTTCCTCCCCACACCTCAAGTGTCCACTGTATTGGCTCGTCGTCAGAGTTAGGTCACTTTGTAAATAAACAGACGCAATTTTTGATATTAAAACAATGATCGAAAACATTTAATCACAATTTTATATTATGCAGTGAAGAATAGGTAAAAATAACAACAATGTTATATCATGCAAATCTATGCATAGATTTATACTTGCCTGAATATGGGAATTAGACCAATCACTCCTTCTGTATGCTCATAACTCCGGCTTATTCTGCAGTGAATCCAAAGCCTTCCTGTTGATAGAAACATGTGTTCATAAGACTTTGCTTTTTAACCAACAAATCACAGGTTGTTTGAGCAAAGGAAAATATATAACTGACAAGACTGGACTGGAATTAATTATAAGTTGAATACCATCATAAAGAAGCGTAAAACACTTTTACTAATACTTTCTATTCACACTTTTCAAAATGAGTCCTATAAAACACAATCGCTGGTTGCAACAGGTGCTTTAGGGTTAGGTAGTATATTAGCTTAGCATAGCATAGCGACAAAACACGACAATTAATGAGATTACTACAAAGTTATTGCTCTAAACTCTCTCTATTACGTCAGTCGAGTGTTTGAAAGAGCAGAAACTAGCGTTATGCTAAACTATGTGATTGTTTTATTTAGTAACGATGTTAGCTAGCTAGCAGTTACAACGTTAAATAATTTCCAGTAATTTCCAATTGTGCTCAAGTTTTTACGTGAAAAACAGCTTTGTGAATCTCTGAACTATTGAAAACATTTTCGCTGAAACATCACTCACTATGACCGCACGCAAGTTAAATTTAATGAGGTTATGTGATTAATATGAACATCAATGTATAATGAGTCAAGCAAACAAGAATCAAACTATCGAAATGCACACGGACCAAAGTATCACAAATCAGAAATCTAAAACAGAAAGGCAAACATACCTTAAACACGAAAAAATCCAGCCATGCATCTCCGCCGTGACAAGCCCAACCGTCCCTCTGATTCAAAGCATGGGTCCAAACACGCATGCGCAGATTCAATCGCGCTGAACTTTTAGATTAAAATGTACTCAATATTTCTAGATGTATGTGCAATGACTATAAAACATAAATATTACAAGTAAATATTAATAAGAGTTACTCTTCTCACGCAGTTCATTAAATTACATGAATTAAATGTGTACATTTTACTTAGAAAATTGTTGCTCTCCTTGATTTTTAATATTACAAGTAGAATTTATGATGATTAATTGAATATATTTTACAACACCACAAATTGATTTTCTTCGTGAGCAGTGGCGTAGCCAGAATTGTAATTTTGGGGGGGCCTATCATAAAATGAGGAGGCCGCACTATATTACATGTAGGCTATAATGTCTATATTAAATGTGCGCATTTCCAAGTGTTTGTGTGGCGTGTGGAAGCTGAACAGCAGTGCGCTTATACTGCATGACAGTTAACATGGCGGCGCCCCTGCGATCACTTGCACTTATACTCCGTCATTTTTGGTCATACAGACAAGAATAATTACATTGTTCAAATCTGTTAAGGGTCTACATTTGTTTGTGTACACTCACAAGAACAACAAAACGTTGTGCGCTGTAAAATAATGAAACCAGACTTGAACACGTCAAAAATTAACCGAACTCATGCCTCACAGACATGAGAAATATATCTATAGAACACGAAATGTTTTAATAATAAATCAATTCAAATAGAAAACAAATATTCTCAGATTAAGAACTGAGATGGAAGTTTCACCACTACACTCCTGTGATGAAATGTTCGTGTCCTGAAAACGGGACGCGTCAGTTGCCGCTTCACTCGCTATCTCCTTGTGGAAAGCTGAAGCAGGCTCAGGCATAGATGGCAAACTTCTCTTTCTCGCTCATCTTTATGTGATTTCTTGAAAAATTTTAATATTGAACCGCCATTGTCATTGGACAATTCATAAAAGTAATACATCAACAATTCCTTATATTTTTTTATTTTAAGAAGTCAGAAAACTGTGGGGAGGCATGCAAGTGAGGGGGCCTAGGCCCCCCCCCCGGACCCCTCGTGGCTACGCCACTGCTTAGTAGTACTTTTTTATGTAGTGAAAATGGACTTCCACAGAGAATTAACTTAATAAATCAACTAAAAATGCAGTGTGCATAAAATAATAATGGTTTGTAATTTCATGTCAGATATTTTATAATTGAAAAAAAATCGAACAAAGTTTGCACTGCTAACAGTAATTGTACACTTACAAAGTTCGTTAGATATTACTAAATAAATATGTGTGAATTTCAAACACAGACTGAACATGTCAGTCTGCATTTTAATGATTCTATGGGTATGTGTGTGAGCATCTCCTTAACATCACGATAATAACAATGTGATTTGTGAAGATGATGTTCTCATTGTTTCTCATTGATGTTAGTGCGATGCTTTCTCTGCTGGAGCAGAAAAGGTTGTTGTGAACGCATTCACACCAATTACAGTCAGAGTTCCTGTATGTCTGGCTCTAATTGGATTCACATGTTTTGGAGAGGGTCAGCATACTCTCTGAGAGTAATAGGCCTGTTTTATACACCTGATTCAGCCATGACTGCTCAAGCTCAAACACTCAAAGGGGTTAAAGAACAACAGCATATGCCATTTGAGTTAGCACACTCACTGATGCAAGAAATCTATGTGGTCACTCCACAAGAACACATCACATGCAGACAGAGAAATGATGAGCTCAGTGGAAAGGAAAGACAGATGTGTGATGATCCACAGTGCAACTTAGATGAGAGAGTACAACATGAGGTCATTCTGACTAATGAAACGCAGTTATGGAAGGAAACATGACCATCAGTCAGTTCAGCAATGCTCCTGTCTCATTAGTACTTGTATCATGTGAATTCAAGACTGAAGGGGATGACCATTTAGAGGTGGGGTCAATTTAGTCTTATTTATAATACTCTGTATATAATAATCTTATAATAAACTATAATAATCTAGTTTTAGTATATATACCAGAGGTGTCCAGTTCTGCTTCTGGAGGGCCATTGTCAAGTAGACTTAGCTCCAACTCTGCTAAACACACCTGAACCAGCTAAACAAGGACTTCAGGATTACAAGAAGGTGTGTTGGAGGAAGTTGGAGCTAAAATATGCAGGACACTGGCCTTCCAGGAGCAGAATTCGACACCCCGGTAGTACACCCACTACCCAATCACCAGAGAAAACTCTGCATCCTCTAAGATCCAGACTAAAAGCCAGTTTTGGGGAAAGTTACTTTTTAAAAGTAATGCATTACATTATTGCATTAATCCATTAAAAAGTAACTAATTGCATTATTTACACTGAACAAAATTATAAACGCAAAACTTTTGTTTTTGCCCCATTTTTCATGAGCTGAACTCAAAGATCTAAGACTTTTTCTATGTACACAAAAGGCATATTCTCTCAAATATTGTTCACAAATCTGTGTTAGTGAGCATTTTTCCTTTGCCGAGACAATCCATCCACCTCACAGGTGTGGCATATCAAGATGCTGATTAGACAGCATGATTATTGCACAGGTGTGCCTTAGGCTGGCTACAATAAAAGGCCACTCTAAAATGTGCAGTCTTACTGTATTGGGGGGTCCGAAAACCAGTCAGTATCTGGTGTGACCACCATTTGCCTCACGCAGTGCAGCACATCTCCTTCGCATAGAGTTGATCAGGTTGTTGATTGTGGCCTGTGGAATGTTGGTCCACTCCTCTTCAATGGCTGTGCGAAGCTGCTGGATATTGGCAGGAACTGGAACTCGCTGTCGTATACGCCGAATCAGAGCATCCCAAACATGCTCAATTGGTGACATGTCCAGTGAGTATGCTGGCCATGAAAGAACTGGGATGTTTTCAGCTTCCAGGAATTGTGTACAGATCCTTGCAACATGGGGTCATGCATAAAACTTGCAACATCTGTGGCATTGTGCTGTGTGAAAAAACTGCACATTTTAGAGTGGCCTTTTACTGTGGCCAGCCTAAGGCACACCTGTGCAATAATCATGCTGTCTAATCAGCATCTTGATATGCCACACCTGTGAGGTGGATGGATTATCTCGGCAAAGGAGAAGTGCTCACTAACACAGATTTAGACAGATTTGTGAACAATATTTGAGAGAAATTGGCCTTTTGTGTACATAGAAAAAATATTTGAGCTCAGCTCATAAAAAAATGGGGGCAAAAACAAAAGTGTTGCGTTTATAATTTTGTTCAGTGTAGTTATGGAAAGTAATGCATCACTTTTGCATCACTTTTGTCACCTGGGCTGGGCTTGCTTGTTTGTTTTTAGTGAAGTTCCAAATGTAGGTTCAGGAGGAGCCAAATCATTCGGTCCTGTCAATCATGGTTACGAGCGTATATAAGCAGCAGTCACTGCACCATGCCAGCGTCAATTCTTCCGGCATCCCTCCGCCTCTCCTTCTCCTCCTCTATTATCTTCTTTTTTTCCCTTCACACTATAGGGTGTAGGTCCTAGTTGGAGATCGAGCTGAGCCTCGGGTTCTAGTCTCCTTTGAGGTCAACAAGCCAAATTTGTTTACCATTACTTAGCAGGACTGAATGGGCAGGCGAACTCGTGATATAACAAAAAACCCCAAAGTTTATATCTTGGCAACTGTAAAGGCCCTTTCACACCAAAACCGAAATTAATAAACCTCAGGCTGAAGGAAGTGCCTCTGTCGCTACACTTCACTCCCAATTTCTCTCAATACAGGAACAGGAGATGTGTCAGTGAATAAATGGGAAAACAAAGTAACTTGTGTTACTTGTTTGAAAACTAGGGATGTAATGGTTCAAGTTACTTACGGTTCGGTTTGTATCATGTTTTCAGAGTCACGGTTTCAGTACGGTTCGGTATGTGCTATGTTATGGGAGAAAAATGACTATATTATCTGTCAGTAATTAACAATCAGTCCCTATAGATTCTCTTTGCCACCTGGAAAATTCTCAGTCCCTCAAAGTGTATAACGGCCGGGAAGCAAGAAAACACACATCAAATTGTATTCTCAATACTTCAACTTTATTCATAGATACAAAGATATGTTGTTCAGGCTTTGTAACAGTATCATACCGAGGCGGGGCCGAGCTAGGAGAGTCAACATGGGACATTTGAAAAAAATATATATTTTTATCAGTCGTTTTAACCTGATCTGGCCCTTTATCCCAATAAGGTTTAATTTTTTCCCACACATTATATGATTGTTTCATATAATCATAGTCCCAAGACGGATCCCCCCAGCCATCCTTCACCATCGATTTGGCTGCCTTCATATCTTTGTCTTTGAACGAGCCATCACGAGGAAACGGATCTAATTGTACCAAATAACAATAAAGAAAATAAGACCAAATAACCTAATTACAAGCAACAGAACAAATAAATACAACCAATCAAAGATACAAATAAATAGTGCTTTTCAGATTTTTTTGGTAGGTCTAACAGTTTTTAGGTACAGAAATTGAATAAAGTATTCAAATGTAAAACAGCATTGCATATTTGACTGTATAAATTAAAGATTAATTCTTATTAAAGTTACAAAATATATTCAGTCAAGAGCAGTGAGTGATTTCCTTGTCTTTTGTTGTTTTTATTAACATTAAGAAAGTGCTGTCACTTTAAGACAATGCACAGATCCAGTACACTGATACTGTGTGTTGAACCAACTGTGTCTGCTAGGATACTCACCAAGACAGGCATCTTGACATAATTTTTGTGTGAATTTGTCCTTTCAAGCAGAACTTGAAAATAAACTCAATATTTGTGCTCGTTCTGAGATGCGGATTTGGTGCTTCAGATGAGCACTCACACAAATCATCTCACAGCGCGCGTAAGTTCTCATTTACATCTTCTGGCTTTTTAATATTTACAGAGACGCCGGAACGCCTAAGTTTACTTCAATATATTACTATTAAATCCTAATCTAATCATGACAAACTATATGTTATTGGAAAGGTCTAAGACTCCTAAATAGATATTTTACCACTGTTTGCTGTTAAAAAATATGTAGGAACAGTAATAGATTAATTTATGACAAGAGTGCATCTCAATAAATTAGAATGTTGTGGAAAAGTTCATTTATTTCAGTAATTCAACTCAAATTGTGAAACTCGTGTATTAAATTAATTCAATGCACACAGACTGAAGTAGTTTATGTCTTTGGTTCTTTTAATTGTGATGATTTTGGCTCACATTTAACAAAAACCCACCAGTTCACTATGTCAACAAATTAGAATACTTCAGAAGACCAGTAAAAAAAAATATTTTGTGAATTGTTGGCCTTCTGGAAAGTCTGTTCATTTACTGTACATGTACTCAATACTTGGTAGGGGCTCATTTTGCTTTAATTACTGCCTCAATTTGGCGTGGCATGGAGGTGATCAGTTTGTGGCACTGCTGAAGTGGTATGGAAGCCCAGGTTTCTTTGACAGTGGCCTTCAGCTCATCTGCATTTTTTGGTCTCTTGTTACTCATTTTCCTCTTGACAATACCCCATAGACTCTCTATGGGGTTCAGGTCTGGTGAGTTTGCTGGCCATTCAAGCACACCAACATCATGGTCATTTAATCAACTTTTGGTGCTTTTAGCAGTGTGGGCAGGTGCCAAATTCTGCTGGAAAATGAAATCAGCATCTTCAAAAAGCTGGTCAGCAGAAGGAAGCATGAAGTGCTCCAAAATTTCTTGGTAAACGGGTGCAGTGACGTTGGTTTTCAAAAAACACAATGGACCACCACCAGCAGATGACATTGCACCCCAAATCATCACAGACTGTGGAAACTTAACACTGGACTTCAAGCAACTTGGGCTATGAGCTTCTCCACCCTTCCTCCAGACTCTAGGACCTTGGTTTCCAAATGAAATACAAAACGTGCTCTCATCTGAAAAGAGGACTTTGGACCACTGGGCAACAGTCCAGTTCTTCTTCTACTTAGCCCAGGTAAGACGCCTCTGACGTTGTCTGTGGTTCAGGAGTGGCTTAACAAGAGGAATAAGACAACTGTAGCCAAATTCCTTGACACGTCTGTGTGTGGTGGCTCTTGATGCCTTGACCCCAGTCTCAGTCCATTCCTTGTGAAGTTCACTCAAATTCTTGAATCGATTTTGCTTGACAATCCTCATAAGACTGCAGTTCTCTCAGTTGGTTGTGCATCTTTTTCGTCCACACTTTTTCCTTCCACTCAACTTTCTGTTAACATGCTTGGATGCAGCACTCAGTGAACAGCCAGCTTCTTTGGCAATGAATGTTTGTGGCTTACCCTCCTTATGAGGAGTGTCAATGATTGTCTTCTGGACTGAACTGTCAGATCAGCAGTCTTCCGCATTTGTTTATGTGGTTTAACGTTAAAAAAACACATTATTTTCCACATACTGTACATTATTGTTTCTCCTCTATGCCCCGTCTTTCTGAAACACGTCAATTTTTACAAAGCTCATCGGTCTGAAAAAGCGAGGTGTGCTGTAATTGGCCAGCTATCCAGTGTGTTGTGATTGGCTGAATACCTCAAGCGTGTGATGGAAATGGTACGCCCCTTACTATATTGTGATGCCCTGTCAGGCCGGAGCGATGATTCAAAAACATGAAACCCTATTGTAAACGAGGCATTCGTTGCATCCAGTGGGGACATAATTATGGATTATAATGACTTATACTATCTTTTTACGTGTTGCGTTGCATCGCACCACGTAAACATAAAACCATGTCTGCATTTCTGATCGGAGAAATGACAAACAACATGCCCTACTCTACACTGCCCAAAAAACTTGCAAACAAAGTAGTTTCGCTTTCACAACATGGAGGCGGCGGCAACAACAATACTACAGCAAGAATAAAAGTTGCGCCTTCTTTCTTTGCATGAACATTTGGTTGGCGTTATGCAAATCTTCCCACATAGTGATGTAGATATGTGGGGGCATGTTAGAATGAGCCGTTTTAGGTTTAGGCTGACTCTTAACTTTTATAAAGAATATCTCTTTGGATTTGAGACTTTAGTCTTTGCAACTTTACAGATCTTCTTTATGCACCAAGAGCTTGTAACACTCCAAAGAGAAAGGAAAAATTGAAATCGCATCATATGACCCCTTTAAAATATTTTAGCGGGCTCCTCCCCTTTAGTGGGAGGTGTCATATTCCAAAAGTATTACGGTCTTTTAGAATCAAAACTTTTTATAATCTTGACAAAATACATATCGTTGGAAAGGTCTGAGTCTCAAGATTCCATATTTGGAAACCATGTTTTGTGATACAAGTAATATTGAGAGGGAAATTCATACATTTGTGATTAAAAAAATGCATTAAAAAATTCAATGGAGTTTGGATGGCACCCGGTGGCTATTTGTAATATAACACCTAAACAAAATTGCATAGGAACCTCAATTTTTTTTTATATCAACTTCAAATTTGGAACACAACATATTTAGACATATGGCTTTAATTTTATATCAATTTTGGATTAAAACCTATTTTGTAAAATATTTATTTCATATAAAATATAATAAAAAATTGCACAGTGCATATTCTTTACAGTAAATGTAAACTTCTATAACTTTTTTGTACTTTCATTTTTTTAAATGATTTCACTTCTGTAATAATCTGTTGATTGTCTTCATTAAAAAGAGGGGAACAACCTTGGGTCTGTATTCAAAAGCGTTCATGAATTATAACAATTTAAGTTTGAGTAGTGCACTTTCACGTCTATGTTCAAAAAAAGGGGGTGGGGGGTGACAGTTAAACAGATAGCAACGCGTGATGTTTAAGTCTCAAATGCGCGCTCACCATCAACATACGGGTGATGACGGCATCAATGACTGGTCATATTCCAACATACGGCATTCGCATTGAACAAAGAGTGACAGGTTTGTCCAGGTTTTTTTTTTTCATCGTTGTTGTTGTAATGTATTGGGAAGCCAGAATGCGTATCCATCGACAGAAGCATACATTAGCCGAACTGTTTTATGTGTTGTTATATTTAACAAACCATTTTACAGATGCGTTGTCAGATTTAAGTTGAACCACGGTGCAAGTGCGTGCCGAATCATGGGTGGAGAACTGAAAGGTTCTAATTTTTACAGAGAACCGTTACACCCCTATTGAAAACGTAACTCAGATATTTTGTTGTAAATATAAAAGTAATGCATTACTTTACTAGTTACTTGAAAAAGTGATCTGATTACGTAACTCACATTACTTGTAATTCGTTATCCCCCAACACTGCTAATAGCAGACCCCCTTAAGAAGGTTATACCAGATTAATACTAGGCCCCTGTGACTCAGGAAAAAAACAAAACCCTCTTAGATCCAGACCTAAACCAGTACCAGACTCCCTAAGATCTTGACAAATATGAAGACCCTTTTAGACCCAGAACACATAAAAATAACACTTAAGACCAGACTCAAACACATATGAGACCCACACTAATGCCAGGTGCCCCAAGATCCAGACCAATACTAGAGCCGCTAAAACCCCAAGCAATACCAGACTCCCTGCAGAACCAGGCCCATACAAAACCCAGACTAGGTTTACACATTTTGTGGGCCTGATCTAGAACAAGACCTATCATCCCAAGAAGCAGATTGTCAATTTTAATAACCCGAAATTGAGTAATGCTGAATAAAACAGTATTAATTTCAAACAACTTATATTAAGGTTTCCTTTATTTTTAATGCTACCGGCTTTTCCAAACACGACTAAAATTTTAATTTTGGAGAATGGTGAAGATACCATACCAGCTAATGGTTGAAATAGACTCCTGGACAAAGAGTGTGATCCAAGACCATAAAGTCAAGACCCGAATCTAGACCAAGACACAGATTAATGAGACCCAGATCAAGGCCATGATTATGTGGTCATCCAGAGGCCTTGAGACCACCAGATCAGGATTCCAACTCTGCCGCCCACAGCCTATTCATTGACTGTCTGACGCATATTACACACAAACATGCCAAGAGCTTTCTCAATCTGGCTCTAATCTGATCATCTGACTTTATGTAACCTCTGGGAGTCAGGGTGCACAGGTTTTTGCCAGTTCGCCTAGAAACAAAACATATTTTTTTCAAATATACGGTTTGTTTGAGACACTTCTAAGAGAGTAAACAATATACTCCCATGCAAAAAAAATTAAAATAAAAATGTTTATTCTGCTTTTGAGTTATATCTGTGGTATAATCAGTACTTATTATGTTTAAATCTACACACACTTGCACATTTTTTATTTTTATTTATATTTTTTGTACAGACCCACCAGGCTGTGTAGTTTTTTGTTTTGTTTTCCCCACAATTTTACCCACTCCTAAACACAACAGATGGTCACAGTGTGGAATGTATGGTAATAGTAAAAAATCTGGTTACCTAGCCTCAAAAAAGTGGAATGTGTAGATATGTGAATTTTCTTTAACTTATGTAGGGCTTTCTTAAATCAATCAATATTCATAGCTCCTATTGACATTATTGACTTCTGATTAGCATCTTTAAATGAACTAATACCCTAATGCCATGTCATGGCGAGACAGAAAATCAAATCTTTGGACATTTGGCTCATCTATCCCAGCTGATGTGTTGTCAGTTTAATGGATCTCCATTAAGATGGACTTACACAGTGTGAGTCCCTGTGCAAGGAAACTGTTATTTTAATGAGAGCTGATTTCCAGTCTTTAAATAACACACACTGTTTTATAAGTCTCGCAGCAGCACGTTCAAAGCAAGCATCCATGCCAACAACAGGATGTGTACTTTGTTATTTCCTTTCTGGCTTAGCAAACTTCCTCTAGGCAACCATAGCTATGACCTTTCACTGCACCCTAATTCGCTGTGGCACTAACCCATGCATTGTGCGAAAAAGTTTCTGCTTCATCAAGAGCGAGCAAATCAAATTGTAACTTGACTCATCTAACCAGACAGGAAGTGATTAAGGAAGAGAGAGACAGAGGTGCCCTCGACATCCCTCCATGTCTTCCTTTTTCTTGTTCGCGGGTGTTTTCCGCCCATCAGCATGTCTCTATCGTGTCTTTGACACAGTGGGCAGCTGAAGAAGGAGTTTTATGGTGTGTGACGTGTTCCAGCGCCCGCCCAGCCCCTCCCCGACACTCACCCCCTACAAGCAGCTTTTGTCTGGGCTAAATGGGGTTGGATGCACCCCTTTAACTTTGATTTCCATTCCCTATTGTCCTGCATTGATGGGGAGGCTAACTCCATCTGGGCCTGCTTCACATGGTGCCATGCTTTCAAAAGGCATATGCTCTCTACGTAGAGAGGCACTACACTCACCAAAGAATGGACTCCCAAAATAATGAAGAGAAATATCACTCTATTCATGACCACATTATGCGGCTCTTACTTATATCTGAAGAGTTGTTTTATGTGTAGTCAAGGGTGCAAAAGTGGTTGGACAAAACCCTGCTGCAGTGATGGAGGTTTAAGGCGTAATGGGTCTAATGTTCGCTTCTTGAAGTGCGTAAATACATGCCTGTATTTTACACTTAAAACACAAAGCCCTCTCCCTGCTGATCACAGCGATCAAATTGTAGTCAGAGGTTTGGACCTGTAAAGAAAAGTTAGTTTTATTGAAATTCTCCACAATGTTCTTACACTTTATTGAGATTCTTCATATGATCATAGGTCATTCGGTCAAGTGCAAAAGATTTTTGCAGCTATTTATTTATAGTTTTTTGAAGCTATTTATTAGAATTGTAGTGTAATATTTGGGGTTTTGCATGCATGTATCTTGTATTTGTTGGTTGTCATTTTCGTGGAATTCCTTTTGATTCTAAAACTAGATGATTTCTGAACTATCCAGATTTGATTCATGGGTCCAGAACTTCATTAAGAATGATTATCTCTCCCTCCCTATCCTTGCAGGGCAACTCATTCTAATAAAGGGGCAGTTTTAACAGCCTCGGGCTTACGACACCCCCTGCGGGGTTCTGCCTTGTCCCCTCTTAGCCCTCCCCATCACTCTGCAGAGGGTGCTTAGACGGGCAGCCGAAATGGTGGCTGTGCGGGGCTGCCGATGTCGCGAGGGTATTTAAAGGCTCTGAAAGGAGGCGCGCCAGATCAAATGGGAGCGAGCAGAAGGGGGTCTCCCGGGAGGGGCAGAAGCCCTGCTCCATTTTATAGACTCCCCTGGAAGAAAGTGATTACAGATCATTATCCAATTGAATCTGATTGATGGGGAGAGGTCAAAGTAATATAGCTCATAGCAGAGCAGGGAGGGTCCTGGTGTGGAGGGGGTAAACGGGGGGCACAATGGCCGGATTGTCACCCCAGGAGGATGATGGGAGGGGCGGGGGGTTGTTGAACCTTCAGCAGCAGCAGATCTAGAGTTACAACAAGTGTTGAGTGAGGCAGCGCTGTTAACATAGCTTGAAATTAGCCTTGAGAGATAAGAGGCCAGTGTCTGTATGAACAGATTGTTAGAGGACTCTGTGTGCTGGGGGAATTTGTCAGGCAAAATTTAGCAGATTTGTTGAGTTTTAGAGATAACTATCGCTACAGAAAAGTGTCATATAAGCAGGCCCACACAGCCTGCAAGTCAGCATGAAGGCCTGTAATTCACAAAGTTCATCACATTCTGCATCATGAAATATTTAGGCTAATTCAATTATGTTTTCAGCTAGTGCTAAGAGTGTAGTACACATTTAAAACAATGCAGTTCAGATTTTTCTCCAAAGTCAGTACATAAATTGTGTAAAAGTCTGAGCCTGTATCTGAGAGACAATTTAACAAAAATGTACAAACCCAATTCCAAAAAAGTTGGGACACTGTACAAATTGTGATTAAAAAAGGAATGGAATAATGTACAAATCTCATAAACTTATATTTTATTCACAATAGAATATAGATAACATATCAAATGTTGAAAGTGAGACATTTTGAAATGTCATGCCAAATATTGGCTCATTTTGGATTTCATGACAGTATTGCTACAGAGGTGCAAACATTATTGCAAAAAATCCCAGGTATCAAAATCACATGTCCTGTGGCTCAAAGCAATACAGACAGACTGAGATGAAGGGAGGGGGTGATACAGACTGGATCTGATGGTCCTCATCGTGAGGAGCTTCCACAAGCTGAGATTCCCCTCAGGAGAGGTTAAAGACAATCTCTCTCATTTCAAACATTCCAAGACACCATCTAATTAATCTGCCCTGGTAATTAACAGTGGATAATGCAACCAAACAAATTGAAGGTGCAACATAACGAGCAGACTGTGAAATAGATGATTACTAACTTACTAAAGTATGTTGACTAATGTTTTCCCTGGAAATTTACTTTTAATCAATTTCATCATTATAGCACATGCAGGGGAAAATTATATCCATATTCCTTAAACATTTTATTGTTTTTGTTGGCTAAACCAAGTTGCTGTTCTTGTACAAACTTGGTTTAGGGGTTTTACAAAAATCTTGACCCCTTTCCACTGAAAAATATACTAGAAGTACAAGCACTTTTTTTCACAGAGTTTTCTCAGAATGTTGAGATGAAATATCATCCAGAACCAACTTACATTGTAGTCTGACTCAGAGTCTACCAAAAACCGCATTGACCAGCCAGAACGCCCTAGCAACTGTACTGCCTAATAGCCAGCCAGTACAGTATTTAATTTATACAGAACCAAAACAGAAACTTTTCAAAACACAGTTTTTTTGTTTGTTTGTTTGCTTTCTTGTTTTTTTCCCCTTCAGGTAAAGCACATCTAATAATGTTTTAGCATTGAAACATTTCAGTTATACAGTATACGTCACTACATTAGATATCAATGACTGATCCGACTTCACCACTAATACGAAAGATTTTGTGAATATGAAACTACTAAGTTTGCTAGTTTTAATGCTTAATTGGACATACATAGTTGAATGATTTACTTGTATGTTCTAATGTAAATTCATCCCTAGTGAATGTTTATTTTCATTTGTTTAAAAAAAACAATTATATCAGAAAACAGCCAAAGAACGACACAGGACATGAACTCACAGAGAGTCTGGGAGGACCTTGAGTTTTACCACAGATGATTTGGCTGATTTTGCGCTGTCATTCCTCAACTGAGACATTCAACCTGATTTAAACATTGAAACACGTAAGAAACTCTGGTCCATCGCAAACCCATACTGAGTATTGTCCTGGCAGGAAATAACAGTCTATGTGCTGAGACGAGCAGTCTAGACCCTCAAACTGACTAAACACACCCTGATCCGACAACCCCCACTGCGCCACAACTGTGTCATCTGAAAGGAATCTCTCTAATGAATGAGATGCCTATTAAAAACCCGACGGATCTCAGAACCAAACTACAGCTTTCGTCCACACTTCCTGTCTGCGCAGGACTGATGCTGAGCAGACTAACCCAATGTCAAAGCATTCAGTCTGGGATTGAAGATGCAGCTCAGGCTGGGAAAATCTCTCCAAACCCACCAGGTGCTTTTTACTGATGAGCTTTAAAATCTCCAGATAATAACCCTGAGTGTGGATTCTTATATCCTTTATGAAATTCATATTTAATGTGAAGGTTAAGAGACATTAGAGCCACAAATTGCCTGCTTTAATTAAGAGTGTGATCCTGATAAACATATTACAAACAGTAGAACTTTATCCACAGTCTAACTGGACAGTGTCAAGTCAAGTCACCTTTATTTATATAGCGCTTTATACAATACAGATTAGGGCTGCGTGATTATGACAAAAATCATAATTGTCGATTATTGCCTTAAAATTGTAATCGCGATTATCAATTACGATTATCACAATTTACATTGAATGATGTTTATACCATTGTTTGATGCAAATGCATGCCGTATTTTTATATGAAAATAAACAAGCTGAAAACACTCTAACTGAAAAACTTGTAGTGCTTTTCTATAGTATTAAGCCTCAAATGTCAACTATACATCGGATTGGTTTCTTCTTTAAATTATAAAAAAGTAAAAATATAAATGGTATTATAGTGTTATAATAAAACTAAAATTAAAATAATGGAAAAACCCTTAAGATAACATGTAGAAAGAAAAAATAAAGCATCTTAAGCACAGAGAATAACATAAGTGGACTTTGAACGATTAATTGCTGCTTTGATCGATTACGTAATTGTGGCATCCATAATTGTAATCGCGATTAGAAATTTGATTCATTGTGCAGCCCTAATACAGATTGTGTCAAAGCAGCTTTATGGTGTCAAAAAAGAAAATAGTTTGTCAATAATGCAAGAGGACAATAACAAACAGTCAATTTTTCAGTTAGTGGGCAGTTTGTGGGTGTATTATTTGAGCCTGAGACTAAAGACACTGTAATTTAAGGATTATTGGCCTCCCAGGAAAACAGAGGGTTAATGGTCATCAAATAGATCCCAGAAATCCTTCATTTGGATACAAAGAATTGATTACTACTAATGGCTCAGCTGAAAAAATAAAAATAAAATAAATAACTACCTAAATAAATAAATAATAATAGCTTGAACAACAATAGCAATAAATACTCCAACATTCTACTAACAAAGCGAGGTCTGTGTGGATACGAGCAGTTTGTGGCAAGTGTTTTCTTCCGTGTCACACTTACAGGATAATTGGAAATGGAGGGGCATTAACTCCAATGGGATTAGAAAGGGGAATTAAATATGTTAATCCCCAAAAAGGTAAATAGCCTTCGCAATACAATAACCAATTTCCAGGATCTTCCCCAAGGACATGCTTGCCTTTGAAGCAACATGGTCTCGAGTGTTCCAGAAAGTTCCCAAGGTCATCCCTATGGTGCACACAGCCCTCGAACCCCTCGGCTGACTTCTAACCTGTTCTTCAAATGCCTCTGTTTCTCACATCATTACTCGCCGCCTCTCCAGAGAATGCTTACTGCCATGTGTTCATCTGCCTTCTAATTATATAACCCAGCAGAATGGCATGGGTTTGAGACTTTACAATGTGCTGCCACAGCAACATGAGAATGCGTCAGGCGTAGCCAGTGTGAATCAATGTGCACGTCTATGCTTTTTTTGATTGTTGAAAGCAAAGTCCAAAAGAATAATTGAAATGATGTTGTTATGCTTGAAGCCACTCTGTAAGTGAATATGTTTTTTTTTCTCCATGGAAATTGCTTTAAACAACATTTTGAACAGACATAAAAGAATAGTGTCGAACTCTGATGTAAATAATACTGGCCAAAAGTGCTTGTGAATCAATTGCACAGAGAAGCACTTCAATTGCCCAGAGATCAAAGTGCATCTTGTATACAATTAGTTTACTACAATTTTAAGCATAACCAATCCATTATGAAAAAAGCCATACGTCAATTATGCTGTGACTCTAAGATCCTTCTCTCTTTTTTTATGTTGTGTGACTAAAGATGAATGTCTCTCCAAATAAAAAACGAGTAATGCTGAAGAAAAGTCAGTCACTGATGAACGCTGTCCGTGAAGAATTCCAGTCAAACTCAATAAAGTCAGTCCTGTAAATCTACGATTTGTAATGGATATTTTCTTGGATGGCAGTGGTACCACAAACTCTTTGTAAAATGATGGATGGATGGACACCTCTCTACACAATAAAGCACATCAATAAATTTAAAACATAATCTAAGAGATGGAAAAAAAGGTCTCATAACACCAACACAACACAGCTCTGTTCCAAACCCTATTTAGCTGCTTTGATGTCTACTGTCTACATATAGGCAGCGTCCAAATCAAATGGAAGCTAAGAAGCTGATTTGAAACACTCTGCATGCCACAAAAAAAGTGTTCTACACTTGAACAGGACACTTCACTGACATTGGTTTCAATACATTTGAGCAATGACATATTGTTAAGCTAATGCCATAATACTCAAAGATTGAAATACACAGCACACAAATATAAACTAAAATGGTCAATATTTAATTCCATTTAACTTTCTATAAATGCTTTATTCAATAAATTATAAGTGTAGTTATAATCAAGAATTTTCTCACTAATTACCACAATGCATTGAACGACACGTGATGCTACGTTAGACCACATATTCTATGCAAGCCCATAAACACAAATGCTTCTATACTTGATCATTTGAATTGCACAAATCAGTTCAAATGATCAACAATAAATATGAGGTAATGAAATAAAATGGTTCCTTAATAAAAGAGGATTGAGCATTTCTGTTATCAGGAACACTGCATTTACTAATAATCATCCTATCAGTAAAGTCAGGACAGAAATGATCAGTGAAATAATGACAGAAACAGAGCCATTTCACTCTGAGCTCTTGCCAAACACTTCAGGCCACTTTTATCCAGTTCTGGCCCCCTTTCCTTTCCAAATTTGTGGCGCATTACCAAGTTTTATTAGTTTTGCTGAAATGCAGCTGAGATATATGTGGCAGAAGGCAGTAATGACAGGAAATGAGGATGGGGTAAATAAAGCCCAGCAACACTGCTGGAGGTCCCGACAGGAAGTTAACTGGTATGACAGAAGGAGGAAACCATTATGAGCTAGTTTAATTGTTTCTGACCCAGACAACATCATTACATTATATCTTCCTAACATGACACACATATCACCTACAACACACTGCTTTAAACACCTCTTCTTCCAATTAGTACACACACACACACACACACACACACACACACACAAACACACACACACACACACACACACACACACACACACACACACACATAACCTCTGGTACCATGATGCCCTGTTAGCAGTAGAAATCATCCGTTCATTATAAGACCTGAGTTTGATGATACACTCACACCCACATGATTAAAGCCAGTGACTGGTTTTTGGTTTGCGCAGTGTTAACATCGTCGGGCTCTGATAAACGAGTGTCTGAGGATAGTGACATGCTAATCGCCACGAGCAGGGAAAGAGAGAGCGGCTCCAAGCACTAATTTTATTCATTTGCCCGTGTGGCTGTATAATTGTTTCTGTCATCCACTGAGGGCAGCCTAACGGATTTCACACCCCCAAAACAGTTACCATGGTTTTCGCTCAGATTTCTCAGAAGGCGATCATGAAAGGTGATATTATTTATCACCTGGTGTAATATCCTCTAGTGTGCAAATTGATTCACACCCCCTGCTCTTCCTCCGCAGTGTCATTTCCATACGAGATTCCACTTCAGATGACCTGAATTTGAACATTTCTGATACATCTTGATCCAAAAGCTAGGATAATTTGTATAACAAAAGGTTGCATGAGGTCTCACATCTTCTTTGACATTTATCTATGTTTAATCTTAAATTCTACCCGTCCAATGTATATTGAGTTGACATCAAGGAAAATGTAATAATTGCTACTCAAGTAGCCTGTTAAATTTGCTGTAGGTGATGCCAGAGTCATCTCTGTATCATCAAATTATGTTTTATTTGCAACACTAATGCAACAAGGAGAAATTGTTAAATTAACAACAAAGTAATTTTACATAACCATGACATCAGTTAAATATTTTGAGCCACTAACCATGTACTATTATTTGCAACATTTTGCCACAGCTGTGCAATTTATTTATCAGTGCAAGTAAATAACATAAAATTACTACTTTTTTTTTTTTGTGAGATGGACACTGCAAGCTATTTGCAGTTGAATTCATGTAGGGTTTCTAAAAATTAGGTCAGTTTGTGTTTGTGTGTGTGTGTGTGTGTGTGTGTGTGTGTGTGTGTGTGTGTGTGTGTGTGTTTTGACAGTGGGCTGTGGTTAGGTTGTTCTATAATACTCCATATTGGCACTGCAGCACAGGCCTGACTGAACTAATGTCACTGAATGCTACTGAGAGAGTTTTGTTCACTTGCGGGAGAATGACAGACCCTTGGATCCTGAAATGGACCGGATCACGCTTGTTAAAATGCAGGAATAGAGTGTTCTTAAAAAGCAAAAAAATAAAGGGGAGTGATGGAAAGAGAAATCTGACAATAATTGCTTGTGTGTGTGTGTGTGTGTGTGTGTGTGTGTTTTGACAGTGGGCTGTGGTTAGGTTGTTCTATAATACTCCATATTGGCACTGCAGCACAGGCCTGACTGAACTAATGTCACTGAATGCTACTGAGAGAGTTTTGTTCACTTGCGGGAGAATGACAGACCCTTGGATCCTGAAATGGACCGGATCACGCTTGTTAAAATGCAGGAATAGAGTGTTCTTAAAAAGCAAAAAAATAAAGGGGAGTGATGGAAAGAGAAATCTGACAATAATTGCTGAAAAATAAGCTTTTAATGAAGAGGATATAAGCTGTTTTAGAGAGAAATAATACATTTTATTTTAAATATATAATAAAAAAACTAAATTTGGTACATTTTGTCATGTTAGTGAAGCACTGAATTTAGTTGAAATTAATATTGCATAACATTCAGAATTTACAGTCCAGTTTGAAGGAGTTATAAAATGTATATAAATACATCTGTGACCAAACATTCTATATTAATGTGCATTCTGTTTCACAGTGCTGCATGCTCAACGTTGCCACTAGGAGCACTAAAGCAGACATTAGTGTATACTGTCTTCGTCTATGGTCAGTTTTCTCTATCAGTCAAATACACTCTAGACAGAATCTTGTGGTTATGGGCTTGTCTGTTTTGCTAGTTTTAGCTTGAAACAACCTCTTAAAAATGTCTAGTGCCCAATAAAGTGAAAAACAGTGAGATGTGATGCAACAGCCAACAATGTGTTTTTTGCGCAATGTGCACAGATGGAATGCAAGAATGTGTCTACTGTTTACAGCCCCTAAGTATGCACATGTGACACAGGGTCTACACTACAAACGTGAGATGTGCCTTGACAAAATTAGAACGCTTTCATTATAATCAATGAAGTTTGCATACTTGCAGTGTAGGCAGTATATGTGTGTCAAGAAGTGCTCATCTTGGTAAAGTTGTATGAAGCCTACTCATATTACTTCCACATTTAACAAAAATATGCAGTATACATCACAGCACACTTCCCAGAATACCGTGTCCCACAATGCAATTGATGAATGAACCTGGTGTAATATATATATATATATATATATATTTAAAGTGCATAATTTTACATATTTAATAATGTAACAAAACATATGTAATGGAAACTAGTTTTAGCAAAAGAAAACGTCCTTTTTATGCCTTTTATGAATATGATAAAAACTGACACTAATAATAGTTTCTGTAATAGCTTCTGACTTATCTAAGTATTTCCCTTTTTCTTTTTGGAAAAACTAATTTACATAATGTAGATGTGTTTAAAAATAAAATAAAACACATTTTTCATACTTTGACTAACGCACAGATTAAAATGAACATCATGTACAGCAATGAATTAGTAGAAAAGACACTGGTGAAACAGTCAGCGACACTATGCGAAAATAGGAATATTTAGGAAACAAATATGTAAAATCATATGAAAAATGCATGACAGATGCTGAGACGTGTGTGTATTTGTTATGAGTTTTGAACAGTGTGAAGTCATCGTGTGCAGATAGAGGCGACAGGGGGAGGTCAGCGTTTGACTCTGTGGCAGATGGCGGGTTGTAAGAGCCACAGATTTCAATATGACTGACTGCTCTATAGACATTCTTTATATGCAGAATATATATGGAATATACCACAACAAAAATACTGCATGTGCTTCCTATACAATTATTTTCTCTTAAATGTTCATAAGTGCATTTTCCCCCAGATGAAATGTGGGTAGTTGAAAAGAAATGCTATAAGAATTTGACAAAATACTTAAAGAAGTTATTTTAAAAAGCACACTGAATTTATTATTATTATTATTATTATTATTATTATTATTATTATTATTATTATTATATATGCAGCTTTTATAACCTTAGAGATTAAATGAAATATTAATTCAGTTGTCAGTATTAAAATTAACTGGTTTTGGCCAGTACATTTCCCCTTATATATCTATGTCAAGTTTTAACCTAAAACTCTTGATTAAAATAATAATTATTAAATGTCCATACACATGTGACTACTCATGATTTAGAAGTCGATTTGAAAGCTGCAATGTCTGGTACGGTATGATACATCACTGACAGGAACTACAAATGCTTCCCAAAATGGTTTGTATTGATTTCATTTGTTTTAGTAAGCAGCACAGACAGAATCTGTCATGTCTTGGCTTATACAGGACTGTTGTCTTTAAAGGTTTTTTTTTTTTTGTGTCTGTATTGAAATGACAGGAAATGAGAGGACAGAGCAGCTGCAGGCTATAAAGCACATAATTGTCTTTATAAGTTTAAGATGCAGAGGTCTACTTCCTAGTGTGCGTTTCTGTGAAGGTTCCCCTTGAACTGGTAAGAGCGGCCCACTGGACACCATATCCTGTCTAGTACTAGCCGAGCGTGTGTGTGTGTGTGTGTGTGTGTGTGTGCGTGCGTGTGTGTGTTTAAGGGGATAAGTCAGCAGTGTGCTCTGTAATGCTCCGCTCGAGCTCTTTCTGCTTCAGCGGCTCTTCTCTCTGATTTCACGCTGCACTGCCTCTGAGCTCTGCCGGCCCGGGTAAGTGTCCTCGGCCCACTCACAAGAGAACCAGAGAGAGAGACGGAGAGAGAGACAACCGCATGCATGACTGCTTACTGCCCCATTCCATTCATTCCATACTGTCCCCCCATCCCTTTCCAGCTCTCTCTGATTCTGATTCCAGTAGGTTTTAAAAAAACTTTAGTGTCATTATATATTCAGACATCATAAAGAATAAAAAAAATATAATAAAATGAAAAGTTATTAATAAAGTAATTATAACAAATTATATTAATAATTAGAGAAATGCAATAAATATGAGTAATAAAAAAATATGAGTAATAAAATAAAATCTCTCACTGTGGCTATATTCAGTAATCAAATAATGCACAGTATATACTAAATACTGCAAACATTATTCCATAAACATTTTAAACAATACATTGTCATCACATGATTATGTTTAATTCACTTTAAATAAATGAATAAATAATAACAATTTGAGTGAAAGTATCTTAACTTTTGACAGGTCAAATGAGTAAAGGAGATATTAGATGACTATTACTTTCAGTTCATTCATCAAATTGGAAATGCAAGGTCAGGTTCGAGTTATGTGCTTTTTTGTTGCTGTTTTTGGGCCATTTGTGACAAAAAACTGACATTAATAATTGTTATTGTCTAGATTTTGCTATCTATTTACTGTTTAATGTCATATGCAGCTAATGCAATTTATATTAATATAATAAAAAAAATGGTGTAACATTTTTTTTTTTGGGGGGGGGGGGCATTTTATTTTTAATAAAGACATTTTCAAGAAAATGCTCGAAATTTAAAGCTTTGAAGAGTGAAAAACGAATTCCTCTTGGTTTCAAGCCTCATCAAAACACTTTCACACGAGACACATGAAACCTGCCATATTGATACTATGAATACAGAGTATTTGTATCCATGTTAATCACTCTTAATATGGCTGAATGGGCTTCGATCCCACTTTGATTAAAATAAACAGTGAGTTAAGCCTGTCTGAAACATTCAAGTGTGTATCTGACCCTCAGCTTCCTCTGACACCCATACACTGTGAAATACTGCCATCTATTGGGGCTTCATTAGGCCAACACACACACACACACACACACACACACACACACACACACACACATCATTTAGCCGAGTCCAACAAGGGCCTTTCATTAGTATTCGATCACATTTGCGAATGGTTAAAAACATTTGACTTGAACAGTTGAGTGTTATAAATGGCATATAAAAAGGCTCAGCCCCTCTCATGAGGGTGAATAAAATTAAAATGCATTGTTTGTAAGCTGAATTTTCTACATTTTCTCTATATTATTATTCTCATTATCCAGTAGGCAAGACTCTGGAAAAAAAAACATTGGCAAGTGGGAAAAGTGTAAAAATCAGTGCCCACTGCTTAATCTGTCCTCATCAAGACCATTCACATCCATTTCATTTATTTATTTTCGGTAGTTCCATGTGTTATTGCTGCAGCAGCAGTGTGATGTATCTGCATAATCAAAACAACATATTATATGATTTGATGTCATTTGATTTCAGTAGGAATGTTGAAACCGTGCACCGGACTACTGTTTGCATTTGAACATCCATTTGGCCGATCCCCAGTAGATTCATTTGTTTCACAGTGGGCCAATTACCTTACCCTTCAGAAAATGTGCTTTTTTTGCTGTTGCAATTTAACAGATTTGTCCTGTTTATGCAACGTGTTCTTAGGTAGAGGGTTACTTGCAGAGGTCAGACTTTTAATTAGCCACTATTTAAGACCAATAACAAAGTGATTATTTGCTAAATGACACTTGAAAGTTGAGAGGTTTCGTGAAAAAAAGTACAAGGCATATTAAAGATCCATTCTCTCCTTATCGCCATGTAAACTGTGCCCAAACTGTGCTGAAACCACAGAATAAATTAACCAGGCCTACTTTTGAATTTACTGTGGAGCCTACATTTTTTCCCATTGAGTTGGGAAATAAGATCTTGACAATTTATCAATTGTTTCTCTTAAGGGTGGTTCAGACTACATGCTTTTTTTGTCAGTTACGACAGTCACTGTGTCAGTATATGCGATATTGACTCCTAAAATATTGTTGCATAATTAACAAGAAACTGGATTGCATGAAGAGGACAGTATGGACTGTCAAAGAGAACTGAGGTAAAATAGTTTTTATTTGACCTTTTTTCACTCTGTCACGGTAGTCCCTCAAGGAAACATTATAAATGCAGGAGAATTATTGCCATAGCTCCACGAATATTTCCTCCATTGAATTCCACCTAGCAGGACCGATACCATTGTCTCTCTTGTTTCGGCATGTTTGAAAGCATGTACGAAGGAGCTTCTGTGCCAGTGTGACAGATGTGATGGAACTAAATTTAATTAAACATTCTAGTCTTTCTGTGGTGACGTAGTGAAGCGTCGCAGACGTGGCATCGGTTATCGTCCACTATGACACACTACACATGATGAAACAATTAAATCTTGTGTCCCGACACCCATTGTCATTTAATAATTCCCACGACACCCTACGTCAAGCAGATTGTACCAAAATCGGGCTAAAATCGTGTAGTCTGAACTGGGCTTTAGACAGCAATGAGATTTATTAAAAGGGTTTTCATTTTCAGTTTTCTCTCAAGAAAAAGTGAGCTTAACAATGTCTTACAACAGTGTTTCCCAACCTTTTTTTTTAGTTGCGGCACCCTTTGGAAATTTTAACAAACTTGTGGCACCCTACAAAATAAATTGTCATGATATTTGAATTTCTAACTTTGATATGATAATTTGAAAAGTATAGATATTCGGTACAACAGGGAAGAACTGCAGAATATAACGTCATACAGATATGTTTAATATTATTAAAAAAATGTGTCCATCAATGGTGGCAATAAGTAGACTAATTTCTAAAGAAGAGACCAATTTATATGACAGATTTTAATGTAGGCTTTTATACATATGTAAACATTATTTAATTACCATTATAACCAGCTATCTCACACATTTTTGCTCACTCTGTGTTTTTTATTTTTATTTTACAGTTGTTACGGAAGAGGCTTGACACAACAGGTTAGTGTATATACACAAGTGTTTATTGTTGGTCACAGTGAGTACTGGTGTAGTCCGGAGGAAGTGAGGGTGAGGGAAAGGTCCGTGAGAGAGTGCAGAGGATATGATCCGAGTCTTTGGCTTGAGTGAGGCTGGAAGGTATCCGGGGAAGCACACACCTCAGCGATCCGGGAACTAGGAGATGCGGGAGACACTTGGAGACGGGGAGACACTAGGAGGAACACAGGAGGTAAGTAATGCACGACGTATTCAAAGGTAATCAGTAGCAAAGTCAGTGAGTCCTCTACGTATGAACGAGACCGGACAGTGAGGGTGTCTGAGGTGTGTGCTTTTATGCAGGCTGGTAATGAGGTGCTTGATTGGTGACAGGTGCAGGTGCTTAGAACTCAGGTGAGAGGGATCGTTGTGATTGGGTGGTGGCAGAGCCTGGCCGATCTGTTACAACAGTGGGGTATTTTTGGTGCAGTAGCACAAGATAGCTTGATTTCAAACTTTTAATTGCCTAGATTTTTCTAGCAATGTTGTGGATGTTTCTGTGATAATTCAATGTGTTCAAAATGCCTTGAAAGTCTGGTAGTGACACATGTACGGAATCATGTATAATTCCCAGTGTTTTTTTCTGTAACTATTTACAAAGTTGGCAACTGTACAGTATGATATCAGTGTATTCAAATTTGTGTTGTCAACGTTAACGCGTTAACGCATGCAATTCATTTTACAATCCTTAACGCGTTCAAATAATTTAACGCAATTAACAAAATTACTGAAGCACAATTTCTATTCTAACCTTTAACCCAATTTGCTTCTCTGCTTGCGATCAGATCATTTTAAGCAGCTAAACTCTGGGAAAGTTTTCAGTCCAATGATCCAGTAAGTGAATGCATTCAAACAATCTGTCCATCACACCAAGTTACAACACAGTAGGGCTATTGCAGGCAGAAACAATACTGTACTACATAGATGTTTCCTGTCGGCTCAATTTTTGAGCGGACTCTGCTGTTCCGATTCGCATGAACGGTATACGAGTGGAGTGACTGAGTGGAGCGCACACGCATAGAGCGGGATAATACGCAGAGCGTCACACCACGTGTAAGTGAATCCTGAGCGGTGAACTAATTTTCGGCAGCCGAAATTTCGGTGCATCTCTAATTATTGGCGACATCAGAAATTGATATTATATAGATGCTTTTTTTAACATTTTAGCAATTTAAAAATATTAAAAAATGATTTTTTTACACGGCTAAACTCTGGGAAAGTTTTCAGTCCAATGATCCAGTAAGTGAATGCATTCAAACAATCTGTCCAAAACAGCGCTAATATAAAGGAAACCAGGCTGATTATATCAGAGATTGCAGAGAGAACAGAGACTTGTGTTTTGTTTTCAGTGAACTATTCATTCCAGTCTGTTTGGCTTTAAAACACGAGCTCTGTCATATTCTGTGATAGTCTCTGAAGAGCGCGAGCCCTCACATGTCACACGCGCTCATCGTGCTGTGTGAAGTACAGACTGAACGGATTGTCAACATATCCCACCGCTGTATGGCCAGATGAGATGCAAACTACGTTTTCTCGATTGGATAACCAGTCTCACTAGTAAAGCTTTGATGGATGAAGACTGCAATCAAGGTAAAGACGATTGCGGTGGCGTACAGGAGTCGTACAGTAAGCACGCGTGAGTCCGTTATAATACTGCGTGTATGAGTGCTCTTGATGCACTGATCGCACAATGTATTTATGCACAGGCACAGACATTTCTGTACATTCACGTTGTTTCCACACACATTCACGATAATGTTTTGATTTGTCATGTTTATGTTGCTGTGTTTAGTTATACTGAATGGATCCATGTACTCTAGTAGATATTAACAGTAGGGTTAAGATATTTAAAAAAAATTACCAATTATCCAAATAATGTTTAGTCCTAGAAAGCTATTATTATCAGAACATGTGAGCATAACATAGCGGTTAGCAGATCAATTAATGAGAGGGCAGCGTTACCAGAGTTGCCCATATATCACACCAAGTTACAACACAGTAGGGCTATTGCAGGCAGAAACAATACTGTACTACATAGATGTTTCCTGTCGGCTCAATTTTTGAGCGGACTCTGCTGTTCCGATTCGCATGAACGGTATACGAGTGGAGTGACTGAGTGGAGCGCACACGCATAGAGCGGGATAATACGCAGAGCGTCACACCACGTGTAAGTGAATCCTGAGCGGTGAACTAATTTTCGGCAGCCGAAATTTCGGTGCATCTCTAATTATTGGCGACATCAGAAATTGATATTATATAGATGCTTTTTTTAACATTTTAGCAATTTAAAAATATTAAAAAATGATTTTTTTACACGGCACCCCGGTTGGGAAACACTGTCTTACACTATGCTCAGGTCTCAAAAATCCCAAAGAGTTTTCTTCAAATTCTTCCAAGAACAACTGATTTGATGCTGCTTTCTGAACTTAATTGAAAATAACGTTCCAAAAGGAGGTGCCATAGAAAAAAAACAATTTGGTTTCCTCAACAATATATATATATATATATATATATATATATATATATATATATATATATATATATACAGTGGGCACAGAAAGTATTCAGACCCCCTTAAATTTTTCACTCTTTGTTATATTGCAGCCATTTGCTAAAATCATTTAAGTTAATTTTTTTTCCTCATTAATGTACACACAGCACCCCATATTGACAGAATGGCCAGATGAGATGCAAACTACGTTTTCTCGATTGGATAACCAGTCTCACTAGTAAAGCTTTGATGGATGAAGACTGCAATCAAGGTAAAGACGATTGCGGTGGCGTACAGGAGTCGTACAGTAAGCACGCGTGAGTCCGTTATAATACTGCGTGTATGAGTGCTCTTGATGCACTGATCGCACAATGTATTTATGCACAGGCACAGACATTTCTGTACATTCACGTTGTTTCCACACACATTCACGATAATGTTTTGATTTGTCATGTTTATGTTGCTGTGTTTAGTTATACTGAATGGATCCATGTACTCTAGTAGATATATGCAGTCAGCAGGCAGTTGGTTTATGTCTTTTTTTGGCATCTCCATGTGGTCCTGTTCGGTATCGCAACTTGACTTCTCTAAAATGTAAAAAAGCTCTTTGCTGTTGCACTATACACATACTATAAAATTCTGATTTTCTTTTTCATATGTGCTTATATGGGCTCCTTATGTCCCTATAATGTATGTCTGCACTATGTTTGTACTTTCTTCTACACTGGAAGCTCCTGTCGTCAAGTCAAATTATTTGTGTGTGTAAACATACTTGGTAATAAAGCTCTTCTGATTCTGATTATGATTATATAATTTGGTTCTTTGGTGTCCTTTTGGAGTTTCTAAGTGTCCTTTTTTGGAAAGATTCAAAAATTCTTGAAAATTTATCTTGAAAAATGTTTGCAGAAAATACAGATTTTTCAGAATCACCCTTCAATCTTTTGGTTTACTTTGCTGGATATAGCAAATGATGACAAAATAAACATTTGAAACCAGATAAATGGTCTATGCTTAATTTCATGAAGTGTGTGATTAATCGCGATTAATCACAGAAAAAGGGTGTGATTAATTAGATAAAAAATTTTAATCGATTGACAGCCCTAATTAAAATCATGTGTATGTGTATTCCAGCATTTGATGTGAAGAACATTTTAATAATCTAAATAAACCTTTTCCACTATAAGAAACCTGCAATGGAAAGTTTCCATGGATGTTAAAGGTCCCATGTATAAAACCATACATACCGTATATCCCTTATGATAATTATACAGTAAATGGCTCATTGATTAATAAAGCTTTGAAAGGGCACCTTTGAACGATTAAAACATATCATTATTAGAACACTAACCAGATATTTTAAACTAACTGGAGTAAATGTTCTACTGGACATCAGTGTGACTAGAGACACCTGCTGTCTGAGAATTAGAATATTCATATCTGTTTTCAGTGAACGGCTGAAGATATTTTCTGAATGAAAATATTATATTAAAAATCTGTCCAAGCCATTCTTAATTATATACACTAATAATAAATGCATACTATTAATAAGCTCTTTATCAGCATCCTTTTTCTTTAGGACAAACCATTAACACATTTTCAACCTGAATTTGTATTTGCTCTGCATACATATATTTCTTCATATTATTGTTCATTCTAATAACCACTAGCTAAAATTTAAAGGAAAAAAAGAAAAGAAAAGAATCTCTAATTTAGAAACACACCTCCTGTAACGAGATCTCAGAGATCCAACAGGAGCGTTATCTAATTAATGAGGGTCACATCCTCTGTTTGCATTGCTGCAAGAGTCTTTTTTAAGCAATGTTTTTCTTATTGCACCTGTGTGACCCGCCGTGTCGATTGACAGCTCTTCAGTGTCTAGAGTGGGAGAGGACCTGATAGAACACAGACCCTTGGCATTATATGCCCTGTGTCTTCTTGGATGTCTCTTTTCAGGAAGTAGCGGTTAAGAAGATTGAAGCGTCTTTCTGTCTTGCCTGTTCTCTTTCTATTGGATAGAGCTCATGCCATCTGAGGTCAGTTCAATGGCTCGGCCAACCGTGACCAATCCAAGCCAGCTGTCCGAAAACATGCTGCAAATTCCAATTAAGCCACTGAAGTCCTTCTTTGCATTTTGAAGATAAAATCCTGCATTCAGAAGCTCCAATACAGGTTTCTTTTCCTTTCTTTTTGCTTTTTTTTTTTAAATTCTATTTGGACATTTTAAATTTGGATATAATATATTAATTATAAATATTATTATGAAAGTTACATTCAGCTTTGGAAACTCTGCAAATTCAGTTATATTGAAATAATTAGAATAATATGGGTAACACTTTACAATAGGGTTTTGTTTGTTAACTATTAATATTAAATTAATATCAGTAAAATTGAATATTTACTAATACTTTTTTAAAATCAAAAGTTGTTTTTGTCAACATTAGATAATGGGGTGTGAACTAACATGAACAAATAATAACACACATTAATAAATGTTTCAAAATAAAATATATTGCTCATTGTTAGTTCATGTTAGCTAAGGCATTTATTATGTTGAAGCTGCAGTAAGTAACTTTTGCCTCTCTATCGCCATCTCTGTTTGAAACATATAAATGCAAGTTGCTTGCGGAGTAATTCATTAATTCATTCATTCAGTATGTGGGTTGTGCTTCGGCACTGCTCCAGTGCACGTATGAATCTGTGATCACATCATAGCGGATCTGTCATTATACAGCCACATAGGCCCGGTCCTACTACACTCTTAAAAATAAAGGTGCTTCACGATGCCATAGAAGAACCTTTTTGTCTAAATGGTTCCAGAAAGAACCTTTAACATCTGAAGAACCTTCTGTTTCACAAAAGGTTCTTTGTGGCGAAAGACGGTTCTTCAGATTACAAAAAGGTAAGAAAGAGATGGTTCTTTAAAGAACCTTTGACTGAATGTTTATTTGTGGACCCAAAAATGGTTCTTCTATGGCATCGCTTGAAGAATCTTTTAAAGCACCTTTATTTTTAAGAGTGTGTATCCGAAACTATGTCATCTGAACAAGTAATTAACATATCTGCTGCTTGTGTTCTGACCAAATAAAAATGTAATTGTTTTAAAATAAATCACGTTACTGTCGTTTATCTCTAATGATTGCTCAGTGAAATCAAATCACAGAGCAGAATCACTCTTTCTCATAGCTAGCATCAAACAAATGCAATTGACCATACTGACCATAACACGATATCTATCTTAATCAAGCGAACAAGGGCTTTAATAAGCTACTGAAATGGCTTACCCCTTTAACAGAAAAAATACACAATCTATGCGTAAGTCTTAATCCCTTCAGATCTCTGAGTTGTCGCCACTTCCCAAAAGCCATGCCAATATTTACTTTAGTTTTAGTGGGGGCTCTCTTGCTTTCCCATTTTGACTGCAGGCTCTCTGCCGATAGAAGTTTCTTGGTTTTGACAGCAGGTGATTCCCCAGATGTTAACGATGATTACCGTTTAGAACTTTAGCGATTAATTTGAGATGACAAATTTAAATTCTAACCAAGAGTTGTAAGAACAAACTACAAACTCTCCAACCACGCAGACATTCTTCTTTCAGTTTTTACGTTACACGCAAAGATATATATCCAACTGGTCCATAGACATCCATGGTCTCGTCCGCCTTATAACGGAACTATGCTTTACATTTCTGGTCTCTGGTATTTCTAGTCAAATGAATGCACAGCTCAACCCTGCACACATTTTTATATTTAGTTATATTTACAAAGTTTCAGTTTAATTAATTCAGTCGATCACGAGAACATCCAAAAATAATATTGTTGATCTTGTTTGGAATTATTATTTTTTATTTTTTTAAGAAATGTATACTATGTACATACATGCATACATTGATCTGTGGAGTCTGATTTATATATTTAAGTTTATGTAATTTCCTGCTTTCTTTTTTTTTCTCTTTTATATATGATTATATTGTGTTTGATTTAATTTGATATGTAATCGTCAAATTTACTCTCTTCTGTTTGTCCTGTGTAGCACGACCAGGTGATTGTTATTTGACTAATTAATTGATGCTCAAAATGAACTCAGATTGTGTTTGTTACTCACACCCTGACGAAGGCAAAATAGCCACAACGCGTAGGTGTGCACTTGTCACCTGTTTTTAAAACTTATAGCCATGATGAAATAAAGGCTTTTTAAAACTTTTTGAATAAGATTTGAGTGCCTTGGACTACTGTTATTCTTAGTAGTCTTACTACTTAAGAACACCGAGACAAGAACCCTATACCCAATGCAGCACTTATTTTGCATTCTTTATTTCGAGGAACATCCAAAAATAAGTTAGAATCCATTATGGTGAAAATGCACTAATATGTTCAGAGTTGATTTAACACAAAACAGGAAATTCATGAATATTCATGTTTAGCCTACTCCGCTCAGCGACACCAAATATCTCAGACACCGAATATTTCAGAACAACAGAGGCTTGGGCTCAGCTATTAAACAACTGTCAAACTGAGATTTGAATCCGTGGTGGAATGAAGTAGTTCCGCACAAAAGAGGGTTTTTAAAGACACCGAATATCTGAAAAAAAAACGAAAAAAAAAAAACGTGTGTATATATATATATATATATATATATATACACACACAAGGTGCAATTTGTGCAGAAAACAGAGGGGGGGGGGGGGGGGTTTTTGAAAACTTTTTTTTTTTCACCAAAAAAAG